>NC_092140.1:69011798-69166798 GCF_043159975.1 Macaca nemestrina | reverse complement strand
ATATTGACTATATTTTTAAATGAGGAAAATAAAGCTCAGAGAGGTTAATTAGTTATCTGTTTAAACTCATTGTACTAACTGAGGTTAGGTGTATTGGTTGCCAATGACTATTTTTCCCTGGACTCCTTAACAGTGAATTTCTCTTCCATCTCTATTGTCTCTACCTTCTTACTCCTTTTCTTTACACATACACCATATTATCACCTTATACTATAATGAACAGAGATAAAACTAGGTGTATGTTTTTGACAACCATGAAACTTTCTGTAGTTTATGATTACCAAAATATTGATAGAATTTTAGAGCAAGAATTATATTAAGAATATAAATAACCTCTTTGATTTGTTATTGAAAAAAATATGGCCAGGTACATTTTTGCCTAAATTCTTACAGATAGTGACAAAGCAGAAATTAGTGTGCTTGACTCTTTTCTTACTCTTTTGAGGTATGTTATCTGCATTGTGTTGGACATCTATCCAAACATCAGTATACGTTCTGCTACTACAAAACCATAAAGGTCACAGGAAATTGAGCTGACTTAGACTTTGAGAAAGTATGATATATTTAAACTTTTTAGATAAATTGTGTAAGCTAAGACAAGTGTTGGCTACTGCAGGAGTGATTTACTATATTTTCCTTTAAATATTCTTTACCTTTTCTTTTTGCATGTATTATGGTCATTTGGGAGTACTCGAAATGGTAAACAAGGGATCTAAGAATTATTTCAATATGGTGAGGACATTATATTTTCATCTTTCAACTAAACTATGAGAAATAATGCATTATATGACTATGATTTTTTTAAAATGACTACATCACTACAGAACTTGTACTGGTGAATTACATATAAATATATAAATAAAATCTATAATTTATCATATTGCTCATCAAATTTTTGCCTAAACTGAATTTCCTTAACATATTTTAGAAGAAGCTATTAAGAACTTAATACAGTAGCCTCTTCAAAATTCTTGACAGCATGAAATGGTGGTTGTATTCTTAAGCAGATTTTATTGCTTAGATATAATGAATTATATCAAAATAAAACTTTGCAATTTTGTCACATCAGCAACTGAATTAGTATTTTATTTTAAAATTCTTTTATATGGCATGGAAAATTTATTTAGCCCTGAAACAAAGATAGTTGGTTTTGTTTGTAACTTAGAAAATATAGGATAGTTAGAAATGAACATGTTATTATATTTTATGGGTTTTAGAGTAATCAGGAACATAAAAATAGTCCTCTGGAGCTCCAAGAAATAAAACTGTTTTTGATACAACATTGTGTAATAGCTCTATAAAGAATAACAGGGATTTTGTAGCATAAGAGGGATTACATTGTCTCACAAATGAGCTATTTCTAAACAATTTTTCAAAATACAGTATCAAAATAACCACCTCTTTGAACTTACAGGCTTATTTTCCTAAGCTTATTTTTTTTTTGACGTATTTTTGAAGCCAGTATTAGAAGGCATATAATTATTCTGTCATATTTTGTTTTCTGTATACATTTTCTTAAAGTTCCACCCACAGGTCTTCAAAACTTCAGGGGAAAACATTCTAAGTATCTAGTATTTGTGTCTTCCCTTCAGCAACAAGAAAACATGACAGAAAATGCATAGGTGTTAGAACAACGGCAATAACAGTAATACCTAAACTCAGGAGGCTGTTGGTTTCTGCAGAATGTTAAAAAGTTGGTTTATATTACTTTACATTTGCATGGGACTTAACAGTACATGCGAACATATTATCTCATTTAATTCTTATGTCAACTGAATGGCATATTTAATTTTACTTTCTTCTATTTAATTTAAAAGAAAACTGAACTTCACAGAAATTAAGCATATTAACCTAGGTCATCATAATATGTTCTTAAGTTTAAAAAAAAAAGTAGCTCACCTTCTGCTGCTTAAATTTGCATCCAGCTTTAGCAAACTATTATGAGCATGTGAAGATATGTCTTTTAATAGTAGTTAACATGTCAGTACAAATTTATTTGTATTTTGTATTTTGGGTGATACATAATAGTCGTACATGTTTATAAGGTATATGTGATATTTATATACTTGTATACAATGTGTAATGATCAAATCTGGATAATTGGGATATGCATAGCCTCATTTTTATCATTTATTTGTCTTGGAACATTCTAAATTCACTCATATAGTTATTTTGAAATACATAATAAATTATTGTTAACTATAGTCACCCTATTGTGTTACCAAACACTAGATTTCATTCCTCCCATTCGATTGTACCTTTGTATCTATTAACCAACCCCTTTTTATTCCTCTGGCACTACCTTTCCATGCCTGTATTAACTATCATTATTCTCTGCCATCATAAGATCAACTTTTATAGATCCCATATGTGAGTGAGAACATGTGATATTTGTTTTTCTATGCCTGGTTTATTTCACTTAGCATCCTCCAGTTCCATCTATGTTGTTGCAAATGACAGAATTTTGTTCTTTTTATGGTTGAATAATACTCTAGTATATGTTTGTACCACATTTCCTTTTCTTCTTCATTTTCTTTTTTATTTTTGAGACAGAGTTTTACTCTGTTACCCATGCTGGAGGGCAGTGGTGTGGTCTCAGTTCACTGCAACCTTCGCTTCCTGGGTTCAGGCGATTCTCCTGCCTCAGCCTCATGAGTAGCTGGGACTAAAGGTGTGAGCCACCAATACGTGGATAATTTTTGTATTTTTTGTAGAGATGAGGTTTCAGCTTGTTGCCTAGGCTGGTTTTGAACTCCTGAGCTCAAGAAGTTTGCCCTCCTCAGCCTTCCAAAGTGCTGATATTGTAAGCATGAGCCACCGTGCCTGGCTATACCACGTTTTCTTTATTCATTTATTAATAATAAAATTTTAAGAAGAAGCATACTTAGATTCACCTTATTATTCACCTACATATATAAAGTTATGTAGATTTAAGCCAATCAAAATGAAGCCTTACAAATAAAGTGAACCAATGTCCTTAAATAGCATGTTCTCAATGCTTGATTACAAAGTTCTCTCTTTATTACATAGTTCCATTCACTGAAAGAAAACATCGTAACATCCATCTATAAAGAATTGTGCTTAGATTTACCTTTTCAACTTGTACATGTGAAGCCATCATAAGAAGGACTAAAAAAATTGGTGATTGTATTTAACATTATTTCACTTTAATTTTTAATATTTATTTATAGATTATTATTTATTATGTTTACCTGCTATGTTAGATTATGGCAAAACAATCCTGCAGATGAATAAAAAACATAAACTTTCTTGATAAGGTCAGTCTAAAGTAAGAGGTAACATAGTAACATCCAATTACAATATAATAAGATAGGTCCTGTAAGGTTATGTAGAATCTAATCATGCCACTCAAGAGCGACCTCCATTGAATTCTACATATCAGAAGCAGGAGAAGAGAAAAAAAATCTGGCCATTTTAGAAACATATATTTATAATAAATTTATAAAAGTCAGGAAAGTTTAGAAACAGAAGGACGCAGGGGCAGGATACTATGCTTTTATCTGAGATGTCCATGACAGACAGAAAAGAGAGTAAACCAACAGCAGTGGTGATGGTGGAATTGGTGGCAAGAATTATTAATGGACTATTAAACTAAGGAGAGCTTAAATAGCTAGAGGTCATAATCAAACTGATCGGATGTTTTCAATTAAATCACAGAAGAAGAGAAAGAAGAGGGCAGCAGGAGAAATTCAAAATTTAAGAATTCAAACAGTAAGTGTGTTCTGGGTATGATCATGTAAAGGAGTTGCTTAACAAACCATAAGGTAAATGACTTGGAATGTAAATCAAGGGACCATATGCTAACGTGTGAAAAGGATTAATAGGGTGCTGACTTCATTAAGATAAATTGTATAATTCAATAAAAACTATGTAAGAGCTAGTATATTCCAGGAAAAAAAAAAAAAGAGACAGTATGTGAAAGAATTAGTGAAATTGAGTCAGATGCATTTTTCATGATTCATTTAATAAATACTGGTGAAGAGCCCACTATATGCCAAATACTTACTAAAACTGGTTATTACGTGGCGAACAAAGCAGATATGGTTACTATTCCAACAGAGCTTAGAATCTAGCACCGTAGACACGTGAGAGTAAAAATCATTTACAAAACCGTGCATCAGAATAATCTGATCTATGCTGCACTAAAAAACATCTCTAACATTCTGTAAGTTTACCCAATACTTCGTTGTTAATGCTATGTGTCCAGTAGAATTTGGGGTGGGGTTCTTCTCAACATAGTGGCTCAAGGACCCAGACTGAGAGAGGCTCCATTTTGTGTTATGGTTCCGTGATCACCACAGCAAAGGGAAAGAACACGGTAAACCACTCATTGGCTTTTAAAGCTTCATTCAGAAATAACACAATACCTTCCACTGACACTTCATTGCTCAAAGCAAGTCATATGACCATAACCACCTTCAAACAGGGCCTTCTGTTTGACAGTTTGACACAAACTTGCCAGGTTTCAAGAAGTATAATACAGTAAAAATATATGTGAATACTTCTAATGATTTCTGTAGGCCCTGAAGCAGGATGCATGCATACTAGATTAACACAAAGTAAAAAGGAGTAGTGGGCCTGATACAATGGTTTTTTCCTATAATCCCAGCTACTCTGGAGGCTGAATTGAAAGGATCACTTGAGATCAGGAGTTTGAGACAAGCATGGGCACCATAGCAAAACAACATGTCTAACAAATTAAAAACAATTTACCTGGCATGGTGAAGCATACCTGTAGTCCCAGATACTTGGGAGACTGAGGCCAGAGGATTGCTGAAGCCAGAAGTATAAGGCTGCAGTGAGCTATGGTTATGTAACTGCACTCCAACTTGGGCAAAAAAACGAAACAAACAAACAAACAAAAACAGGAATACTAGTAGCAAGACCTTATTTTGGCACCCCCTGATGGCCCCCATGATTTCCACCTCCTGGTTGGTATTCATGCCTTATATAAATCCCCTCCCCTTGAGTGTGAGTGGGACTTGTGACTTGCTTCTAACCAAGTAATATTACAAAGGTGATGATTATCTTTGTCTGCTTGGGCTGTTATAACAAAATACCATAAATGGAGTGGCTTAAGTTATATAAATTTATTTTTTACAATTCTGGAGGCTGAAGAGTCCAATACAAATTCTGGTAAGGGTTATTTTCCTGGCTTATAGGCAGTTGACTTTTTATTATATCCTCACATGGTCTTATACCAGCTCATGCATGTGGGGTGGGACAGGGGGTGGGGATGAGGGGAGAGAGAGAGAGAAAAGAGAGAAAAAGAACATGTGAGGGTGGGAGAAAGCACTTTCTGATATCTGTTCTTACAAAAACATTAATCCTATTGCATTAGGTTCCATTCTTATGCCCTTATTTAACATTAGCTGTATTCTGAAATGCTGTATCTCCAAAAATAGCCACACTAGGGGTTGAAATTTCAACATGCGAATTTAAAGAGGACACAAACATTCAGTCCATAACAATGATGGTTGTCACTTCAGTGGTAATGCAACATAGCATTGTCATGCCTCACTTGCTGAAAGACTCTCTCCCTTTATGGCTTTGACAAAGCAAACTGCCATGTTTTTGTGAGCTGGCTTATACAAATGGCCACAGGGGAAGTAACTAAGGGTGATCTCCGGACAAGAAAGAAACTGAGGTTCTCAGTCTGACAAGGAAGTGAATGCTACCAACAACCACATGTACTTCGAAGCAGATCTTTCCCCAGGCTAGCATTAGATACAAATGCAGCACTGGTCAACACCTGCATTGCAGCAAGTGTGATCCTGAAGTAGGGGACTCAGCTAAGCCATGCCCAAACTCCAGACTTACAGAAACTGCCAGGCAATAAATGTGGGTTGTTTCAAGCAATTTTATTTGTGGTAATGTTGTTACACAGCAATAAGTCCATAATACAAGTATGGATGATGAAGTGATTAATTTTTGATAGGGGATTTCATGGAAGCCTTCAAATATAGGATTAAGCCTCAGTGCAATTTCAAGACTACAGGAATAGAGATCCCTAGATGTCCTTGGCTCACCCAGCTCTTCCTTATCTTATAATTTTTAGTCAGAACGCGCTGAGATTGCAACATCTTGAGATATGGAGGAAATGCCCAGATCAATTTAGGCTATGTTCTTCTTCCTCCAAGAACAGGATATTCTGCAACATTTCAGTTCAGCAATCCAAATGTCTTCCAGGTTACACAAACTTAGAGTAGAGTGCTTTTGTGGTCCCTCCACTCCCGTGTGACATGAAGCTCATGCAGAGGAGAGTTCATCCACCTTGGGCAGCTTTACTGAGCCTTAAGGGGCTGGCGAGCCATAGATCCCAGGATTCTGATTATTTTTGTTGCCTATCTGTAAGTAATGAGTAATGAATCTGCTTTTCCTGACTTAAGAAAGTGTCTGTCTCACTAGACTATATCTAAGAACATTTGCAGAAAATAAGTAGGAACATTTAAGAAAGCCAACAACGGAAGGAAAGGGAGTTATAGCAGGCATAGAAGTGTGAAAGCCTGTATGTGGAAGGAACTAGAAGTAGTCAATATTGCTAGAATAAAATGAATACATACAAGGAAATGTGACAGGAAGTGTAGGCAGAAATCTCCATAGAATTTGTGTGAAAGAGACATGGAAGAATTTGAAGTAAATGAGTGACTTGATTAGAATGATGAAACAGATACAAAAGTCATACTTTTGCTCCGTCTAAAAAATATATATACATATGTGCATAGTTTTCAGGTTTTATTTTAGGAGCCAGTACCTTTTTAAAACACTTTTAATTCTGTAAATACTAGAAAATAATTATTTATATATGTTTAAAAATATGCCCCACCCATAATACATATATTGCAACAATATGAAATAAATCAGCTATCTAATTAAACAATCAACATAAGCTTTTTATTTCCTGGCATAATTTTTTAAATAACTAAGAAATCCCAATAAATAAGATTATTAAACTGTATAAGTTGTATATATTTAACAGATCTTTCAATTACATATTGCTGCATAATAAGCAACTCTAAAACTTCTTGGCTTGAAGCAACATGCATTTGTATTTCTTAACATTTTACACATTGACTGTGCTCTGCTAGGTGGCTCTTCTGGACCCAGGCTTGATTGAAAGATCCAAGACAGGTTCACACATGGATCTGACACCTCAATGTTCTTCTACAGACCTCTCCACATAACTCCTGGCCTCAAGAGATCGTCCCACCTTGACCTAAGAAACGGTTAGGATTACAGGCATAAACCACTGCGCTCAGCAATTATTTTCTTCATAGTCCAAAATACAAGTTGACTGCAGGACTAACTTCCACCAAAAAGAAATAATATACTCTAGAAAAAAGTTTATTTTTAAATTTTTTGTTGATGCATAATTGATGTAAATGTTTTCAGAATTTATGTGATAATTTAATACATTCATATAATTTGTAAAGGTCAAATCCATGTAATTAATGTATCCATCTTTTTAAATATTTATCTTTCCTTTATGCTAAAAACATTTCAATCATTCTCTTCTAGCTATTTTTAAGTATACAATAGATTATTGGAAACTATAGTCACCCTATTGATCTATTTGATTTATAAAACACTAGGTCTTATTTCTTCTATCAAACTGTATATTTGTACCCATTAATCAACCTCTCTTCCTAACCTGCCTGAATTCTAGGAAGTCAGTGAACTTTTGAAATTATAGGCAAATTTTTGAGAATATACATTTATTTTTCTGAGAAGATAGCCCTTTTCTCAATTTTTGCACAAAAATATTTGGAGATCCTTCAAAATTTTATGCCTCATTTGTCTAGAATTAGAAAGCTATATTTGAGTCATGATTTGAACAAGTGTTTCAGTCAATCTTAACCAGTTTTCTCATTTGTCAAACGAGGACAATACCACAGTCTATTCTACCTTAAAAAGAAGGCTCTGAATGTAAGTTATTCCTTGTGAAATAACTATTAAGATATCAGTTATTATTTGAAGCCATTATTTTTAAATTACGATTTTTCTCACATGGGATCTGAATTACAGTAACCACTTATTAACCACTTGTCATGTGCCAATAAATCTATTAATTTGTTGTTTTTGTTGTTGTTTTTTGTTTTTGTTTTTTTTTTTTTGAGACGGAGTCTCCCTCTGTTGCCCAGGCTGGACTGTAGTGGCGTGATCTCCGCTCACTGCAAGCTCCGCCTCCTGGGTTCACGCCATTCTCCTGCCTCAGCCTCCTAAGTAGCTGAGATTACAGGCACCCCCCACCTCACTGGCTATTTTTTTGTATTTTTAGTAGAGAAGGGATTTCACCGTGTTAGCTAGGATGGTCTCGATCTCCTGACCTCGCGATCTGCCCGCCTCAGCCTCCTAAAGTGCTGGGATTACAGGCGTGAGTCACCGTGCCCAGCCTAAATCTCTTAACTTTTTTTAAAGCATCGTCTTATTTTTATCTTCACAGCAAAACTATAAGCTGGGTTTTATGATTTTCACATGACTCATAAGATAATTAAAAGATAAAAATTCACCTGTTAGAATTCTAGTTGTTGTTAGATAGAACCCAAACTGGTAGACTGCATTTTACTTTATAAATATTTGAGACATCTTCCTTCAGAAGAATTATACAACTTCTTGAATTCAGATATGGCAATGTGACTTTGTTTAGCCGATGAAGTATAAGAAGTATCTGTCCCTTCTGTGCATAAGCTTTCAGAACCAGTTTAAAATTCATCGTGTTCTCTTTTACCTGCTTCTGTGATCATGGTTGATGATCATGTTTTGTTTTACCTGCTTCTGTGATCATGCTTGTTATGTTAAGCAGAACTCTTGTCAGCCTGGGTCAGGAATAAAGAATATGTAGAGTAGAGGCCCTTTGTAAACACAAAAAGATAAGTGAGGCGTGAATGAGAAAGAAACTGAATTATCATAATCCAATAAAAATTTGAAATGTGTTTGTTAGTACAGCAAAATTTACCCTATCCTAACTGGTACAGTAAGTGGCAGAGCTAAGATTAGAACCAAGTCAGTCTAGCTTCTAGCTCCTGAGCCTGAGTACGTAGCTACTGTGCTGTACTGCCTTTCTTGAGTTTACAATTTTTTTTAATTTTAATTTTTAATTTTTTTTTTTTTTTTTTGAGAGGGAGTCTCACTCTGTCACCCAGACTGGAGTGCAGTGGCACGATCTTAGCTCACCGCAACGTCCACCTCCCAGGTTCCAACGATTCTCACACCTCAGCCTCCCGAGTACCTGGAATTACAGTCATGCACTACCACTCCCGGCTTTTTTTTTGTATTTCTAGTAGAGACGGGTTTTCACCATGTTGGCCAGGCTGGTCTCGAACTCCTGACCTCAGGTGATCTGCCCTCTTCAGCCTCCCAAAGTGCTGGGATTACAGGCTTAACCACCACACCCAGCCAGAATGATATTTTTAAAATACATTATTTAATTAACCTCTTAAATTTTCTGGAAAAAAAAAAAAAAAAAAACATTTTATCTTTCTTATGAGGGGACATTTTGTCCTGCATGGTGCTAGTTTGCAGACGGCAATAATCAGATACAAGCTTGTCAAACTTCCCCAAAAGGCTGTTTTGATGTTTGGGATAAACTCAAACACAGAGTGAAAAATCTATTTGAGTAACAAAAATACTTAGGCAAAGCTAACTGAGAAAAATAAGAAAGATGTTTGTACCATAGGCTATTCATAGAACCTCTATTGTTAACGTGATGCTACTCCATTAAAAAATAAACACAATGTTTTAGAAAACTTAAGTATATAATTTTTGTTACTTTTTCGTAAAAGTACTTATATAAATTTCTTTCTATTGTACTACTGACAAATTACTGAAAATAGCTGAGAGAGTCAATGAGACCCTTTTTATGAATTAAAGTGACTGAAAATTACTTTGATGAAGATGAGGATGATGACAATGTAATGACAGGGATATGATGCAGACAGCAGCTAACACCTCTCGAGGGCTTAGAGACAGACAATCTAGGTGATATCTCATCTGGAAACTTATAAAGTGGATGAGATTAGAACCTTCATTATGTACAGGGAAAGCCAGTATAACAAAACAAAGTGTGCTGGTAGCAGACCTAGGCAAACTGACTTCAAAGATCTTATTTTTAGTTACTCTACTATATTTACCCTTGAAATTAAGGCAAAATCTGGGTTCTTCCTCAGGTAAAAACTTTCAGGGTATTGGATCACATATTAAAGTTCTTCATCAGAGATTCATTTTTATTATTTTTGATGAGAATAGGAAATTATAATTAATTATCAATGGGCAAAGGTAAGTGATCCTTCATTTAAGAAAGAATGAAAAAACTAAGTTCAACAATCTTCACATCAGCAGCTTGCTCCTTTTACATTTGGGGCAAAGATTGTAGTTTTTAATTTGTATGCCATTAGTTTACTTCTGTTCTAAACTAAGAATACTATAGTAGTAATCTTCAAATATAATATATAATATAGAACATAATCTTTCCAAAATAAATTAATTTGGGTTTCTACTGTGTCAGAAATTAGCCTTATCCAAAACAGGGGTTGGGTAGGTCAATATGTTGCTTTGAATTAAGAATTGAGTTGAGTGGGGAAAAGTAAAGACTGGAGATAGAAGATAAACGTTTCTGTAAAATTCTACATCTTTGGTTTATTTTCTTTGCTAGCTTTAGTTTTATAAGTCTGAGTTTATGGCCAACCAAGCATTTGTTAAATTATGTGAAGAAAGAATTAAAACAATTCCAAACTACAGCTAACAGACATTTTAATGTTATCATTATGAATAGCATTTTGTGCAAAATATGCATTACTTTTAGAAAATAGTATCAGCTGAAATAGTATTTATTCAATGGTTTTCTTTTCCTTTAGGAATTATTTAGGAATATAAAGTATGACCAAATTGTTATATGCCTTTTTCTTTTCCTTTTTTTCTGTCCCCCAGTCTTCCAGGGTTATGCTTTTTTTTTTTTTTTTTTTTTTTTAAGGTATTAAAAAATTTAAAAAAAGGTTGCACAAACGGATTTGAAAGGCTTTAATTTCGGTAAATGAGAAAAATGCAAATATAGTATTGGTCATAGCCGAGGAGTGGCTTAGCTTTGCTCTCTGATGCCTTTTACATCTTTCTAGTTGCTATGGCTTCCTGCCTATCATGTTCATGACAAGCATTCAAAGTAGAAATACTGTAGGAGGATTGCTTGTCTGAATCCACATGTTATTTAAGGCCTTTATTTCTGGCTCACTTACACTATTCACTGAAACATAGAGTGAATGGTCAAACAAGCGCTACTTATCTTTATTCTTGCTTGATCAATGTCAGGACACTTTAACCTGGCATGTTTATTTTACACAGAGTGGCTTTTCTTTCTGTGTTCCTCATGTGTTATCAAATCAGTGCCTCCTCGTGGTCAATAAAAGTAATAACATGATTTCTTGCATTGTCACAGTAAAGCACACTTTGCGAGCCTTCTCACCAAGAGAGAAGTAATTTAGATCAACATAGCTAATCTAGGACTCACAATACTTTATTCACTTAATAGTTTCTTGAGTATATGAGTCACTCTCCTGTTTCCACTGCAATTACAGTGTCTACATTTATCTTAAACAGAAAAGGATCTATGAATGTGTTCTCCAATACAGTAGCCACATTTCACATGTGAATTATTGAATTAAAATTACAGCTTCAATAGCCAGAAAGTTCTATTGCACAGTGCTTTTTTCTGGGGCAAAGATAAAATATGCATGATATATATTAATGCAATAATTTATTAAGATTTTAAATTAAACACTTTACATTATCCAGAGCATGATCTATAATTTCTATTTATAAAACACTCTGTTTTACAATATTTCCTCTTTGATTTTGGACATATTTTCAAATTTTCAAACCCCATATTCTACTTTAAAAATATGATCACTTGACCATAAGTAAATTTGTTTTCCTTAGCCTTTCTATAGGGGGCATATAATATTTCAAACTGGAAATAGCAAGCAGGAAGAACCATTTTATATCATTGTGACCTCTCACTACAAGTCATTATAGTTAAAATAATTTTTGTTGTTAGTCACCTGTCATTATTATCTAAGGACATTTCCAGAATACAGATTACATTAGAGATTAATATTACATAAATTTATATCCTTTAGTATCACACTGTTACTTTGAAATTAATCACACACACACACACACACACACACAAAATAGTTCTCCCAATCCACAATTTAGCTTCCACAGTTTGTCACCCGTGATAAACCACTGTGTGAAAATAGGTTAGTACATTACAGTAAGATATTTTGAGAAAGATAAACCACATTTGCATAATTTTTATTATAGTATATTGCTACAATTTTTCTATTTTATTATTATTGTTATTACTCTCTTACTGTCCCTAATTTATAAACTTTACAAGAGGTAAGTATGTTTAAAATATATATATAATATGGGTAGGATTCAGTACTACCCAATGTTTCAGGCATTTGCTGAAGGTCTTGGAACATATATCCCATGGATAAAAGGAACTACTATATATATATCATATATATTGTATATAGGTGTGCCTGTGTATGTGTAATATACATTATAAATACATTTCTTCCTTTAGATTGAATAATGGTTTGACTATCATAAAAATTTTCCTTCATATTTAAAAATACTATTTCCTTTAATAGTCTGCATTTAAAGTTATATTTCTTTGTCAATATTTTGTGTTATATATAATCCATGAATATATACTCACTCAGACATGTAATCTAAGACAATTCTTATCATTTATTATTTTGTGAATGATAAAGAAACAAAATCAGAAATACAGTGACCTTTGTAGTTAGTAGTGGTTGCTTAATGTTTACTTTTAAAGATAGAATTCCAGTAGGTCTTACTGCCTATAGCGATCTTTCTCTTTTTTAATACATAAAAGCCACTGTCTTTATTTCAAAGTCTAATCTTGAAAGAGTACACTACTGGGCAATTATCTTAAAGTCATGAATATAGAATCAGTCCATTTTAATGCCATTATTTTCCCATTGTTACACATTAATTCCTAATATTAACTACAGTTTTACCAGTCCAGCAGTTTTTATGAGGCTCAAATCCCTTTTCAGGAGCAAAGGTTTATTCCTCTTCTAGGAGAGTTCTGCCTGTAAAGTCCACTCAACATCCAGTCTTCTTTGAGAATTACTTCGGTTGAAGATCCTTGCTTGCTCCAGGCTATGCCCCTTTCCAGGTAACCCCATATCCAATGGCTAAGTAATATCAGGATATAATGGATAGATCCCCTCTCCTAAATTCAGGAAATTCTAAAAGGCTATCCTAACTTCAAAGATCTCTGGGGAGTGAAGTAAGTCTTTCCTGAGCAAGAATTATTATTATTATTATTATTATTTTATTTTTTTATTTTTTTTTTGAGACGGACTCTCGCTCTGTCGCCCAGGCTGGAGTGCAGTGGCCGGATCTCAGCTCACTACAAGCTCCGCCTCCTGGGTTCCCGCCATTCTCCTGCCTCAGCCTCCTGAGTAGCTGGGACTACAGGCGCCCGCCACCTCGCCCGGCTAGTTTTTTTGTTTGTTTGTTTGTTTGTTTGTTTGTTTTTGAGACAGAGTCTGGCTCTGTTGCCCAGGCTGGAGTGCAGTGGCGCGATCTCAGCTCACTGCAAGCCCCGCCTCCCGGGTTCACGCCATTCTCCTGCCTCAGCCTCCCGAGTAGCTGGGAGTACAGGCGCCCGCCACCTCGCCCGGCTAATTTTTTTTGTATTTTAGTAGAGACGGGGTTTCACTGTGTTAGCCAGGATGGTCTCGATCTCCTGAACTCGTGATTCGCCCGTCTCGGCCTCCCAAAGTGCTGGGATTACAGGCTTGAGCCAAAGCGCCCGGCCCTGAGCATGAATTTTAGCCCAAATTTCTTTTCCGGACAGTCTTGCCTTTTCCGCTTCTCCTGCATAGGTGATGATCTCACAAATATGTCCTAGCATACTTATTATGTGCTGATCTCTGTGCCAGATTTTCCTTCTTGAGGTACCTAGCCAATGAAAATGAATACATCTATCCACCTTTCCTTCCCATTTGAAATGTATAGAGGTACTATCTCTTGTGAAGTTAGCTAAGTTACTTACCTTCCCCAAGTCTCAGTTTCCCCATTCTTAACATAGGGTTCATTAGCCCACTTCTGAAGGTAATTGGAGGATTAACTGGGAAGATACATGTAAAATAGATAACTCTATTACTGGCAAATGGAAAACACTTAGTAAATACCTTTAGGAAAATCAGACAAATTTTGACTCATCCTCTCACAGAGAGAAGATAATATTTATGACTGAATTTTGCATAAGCTAAATAATTGCATACCTAAATTGGCAGTTAGCAGGTAAACTTTCTGTTTTAGTTAGGTTATTCAAATCTCGTTGTAGACATATTAGGATCCTCATTTACTTATTGATGTGAATATACTTCAAAAACCATAGTACTACATCTTAGAGCTGACATTTCCACCGATTAATTGACAATGAAAGAATCCTCAAGAAAAAAAAAAATGCTTAACAATCTGTAATTTACATTTCTCAGTGGAAACCAACATTATGTTTATATTATAGCACAGATAACATTATTAGCAGAATAATCGAGCCAAATGAATCATGACTGAAAATCTGATTACCAGACGGCACCATGCTGATATCATAGACCTCATATACTTTCTTCTTTCATCTTGTTGCAATATCAGATTTCTTCTGCTGTTTAGTAGGTAAGCTTTGGTGTCTGTTTTTTATAACTATTCCTTTGATATTATAATACATTTCTTCTGAATGATGAGCCTTAAATTAATTTACCTTTTCAAAGGAGAATCTATAAACAAGGACAAATCTTTCTAATAAATTTATTTACAACTAACTAATGTGCAATTTGTTACTTGTCAAAACATTGGAAATCATGTTGTTGCTTCCTGTAAAATATAATTAGCCTATACTTTTGGTAGGATGTACAAACAGAGAAGGTATTACCAGACTGGGACTCCATAATCTGTATTTATTTTATCTTTGATTTTGAAAAGAATTAAAGAAGGCTTATCTTTTATTCAAATAAAATAAACTAAAATTATTTAGCACATTATCTTCCTGTCTGCCTGTATCATTTCTGATTTCATGACAAGCAGTGCGAAAAAAATCTGTTATAAAAAAGTCACTTGGAATCTACTTACTAATGAATCATGATATTTTATTTTATATACATAGTTTGATCAAAACCAAAACACTGGTATTTTTTAAAGTAGTTTATTTTATTAAATTTCATATAATAAAAAATAAAGGTAAATATGCTCTCAAATTATAAGGTGGAAATATTTTCATGTATGTGCAATACTTAATTTTATCTATAGCCTAGAGTGCTTAGTTTCTTTCCTTTTTAATCATTTAGTGCTCTCTTACTCATAGGCTTCCTTTGATATGCAGCCAGAAGCATGAACTGTATCAGAAATAGAATTCCAGATCACATTACAATCACCGAAAGATGATCAAAATCTGAATTACCACCATCAATTAGCATTTTTGAGTATCCACAGAAATCTACAGCCCAGATTTTCTACTTAGATATAAGTTCTACCCAGTCCTTATTTCTGAGTCCTAATAGAGATCTTAAAACATATAAAGTACAAAACTTCACAATAAAAAAAATCATTTTAACATAGAGTGAATGAGAAGTTTGTTCTCTGATGCAGGGTGAAAGGGGAACTTTGCAATTATTCAGGGCGAATTTTATTCTGAGTATATACTTGCCATTCTTTATCAAGCTGAAATGAAAGCAATTTCTGTGCTCCCTAGGATGGAGTAGTTTCCCTTACCTACCTTTGAGTTCCTTGGGGTTTCTCCTTCTCTTCAATAATTTTCTGTACACATCCCAGCCGTTTCTTTTTCTTGGCCCTTCTTTCCATCGATATTCTTACCTCCCATCTGCTAAGTGAAGCCTTAAATAAGGATTGTCTTCTAGGCAATTAGTTATGCACTCAAAATGGTAAAATTCCTCTAGTCTGACTTTTTTGTACCCTCTTACCCAGACGAGGGCAAATTTGCATCATCTTATCATCCTGAACTGAGATGAGCGGAAGTGTGATACTGAGTTGACAGAATTCACTTACCTGTGACTTAAAAGGGTTGAGCCACTTCTTGAGGGTCCCGTTACTAACCCAGGTAGATGGCGTGAGTAGAAATCAAAAACTAGGGAAACAAATCCAACCGTCAATTCGTTTTGGATTTTATTAAGTTACTTAAGCTTTTGGAGTTTCATTTCTTTATCTATAAAATAGTGCCAAAGATACCACACAGACTCCATGAAAATAAAATAATACACTGTATGCAAATCAGGGTGGTAGAATAGTATAGTGAGAACCCAGGTCTAAAAGTCAGTCATATTGTATTTGAACTTGCTAGTTTCAAATTGTGTGCTGCTATATGACCTTAGGTAAGTCACCCAGTAAAAAATATAAAAGTGTAAGTCTTCTATATTTTTTTCTTTTTTAGGGTGTGTGTGTGTGCAGAAGAATGGAACTTTATTATTACTCAAATCAGCCTTCCTGAATACTCAGGGACCAGGGTTTTTAAGGACACCTTGGTGGGTTGGGGGAGACCAGTTAGATGGCAGTAGGAATTGACCAGGTGATGAGTAGAGATGACCTTTTAGGGAGTCAAATCTGTCTTTTTGCACTAAATCAGTTCCTGGGTGGGGGTCACAGGATCAAATGAGTCAGTTTATCAATCTGGGTGATGCCAGCAGATCCATCAAGTGTGAGGTCTGCAAAATATCTCAAGCACTGATCTTAGGCTCTACAATACTGCAGTTATCCCCAGGAACACTTTGGGAAGGATGAGAACCTTATAGCCTCCAGTTGCATGACTCCTAGACTACAATTTCTAATCCTTTGGTTAATTTGTTAGTCCCACAAAGGCAGTCTAGTCTCCAGGCAAAAGGTGATTTATTTAGTTTAAACCACTGCTGGTGGATATAACACCAGTACCTAACCTATGAAATAGGAATAATTAAGTAAGATAATACCGGTAAATTTTTCACTGGTAGCACCATGCCTGGAACACTGTGACTACTCAGTTAATGTTACTTCTTGCTAATCAAATGCAAAATTCAGCTACCAAAAGCAGTCAGAAATATTACATTTTATAACTAGATAATTTTTAATGGTACTGAGAAGTGTGAGAGAAACCAGAAAGAAACAGACATGATTCTGTCATTCATTTATCTAGTATCACCACTGTTTATGTCCTGGACACACATTAGTGAATCAAATAGATTAGTTGCAATTACTATAGGGTTTTCACTCTGATTATTGTTTTGGAGGCTTGGAGGGTACAAGAGCGATGATTCAAAAATAAATTTGGGACTGATCTTTGCATGAGCAATTGTGTGAGGAAAACAAAGTGATCTCTTCAGAAAATAAAGTGATCTCATCAAAAAATGTTCTGCATGCAACAGTAAAAGAAGGGGATGCACAGATAAGCCCATGCATTGGCACACACATAATTTTAAAATGTATGCAACAGTCCATCTTATATTTTCTGGGTTTTTTTCTATGTATTTAAAATATTCTTTAGTTAAAAATAATTCAGTAGTTGAACTTCAGGGAAGATCCAAGTCGATATCATAATACAGCTCTTCTCAGGTGGAACTCTGGAAAAAAAATGCATGGCAAGTGATAGAACAGTTATTGAAGCTGTACCCGGTCCAATCAGATACTGATCTTTCATGACTGGCGGAAAGATAGAAAACAAGGACCTAGGAAGGTAAAGAGCAAGATTGTCAGAAAGGAAGAATTTGGAGTCACCATAAAAGGAAGTTTACAGGATAGGAATTCCTCAGCAACTGTGATGACCAGGTTCATTTAGCAGTTATAAAGGTCCTGTTGGGAAGATAGAACACTGGATTAAACAGAGGACTCAGCTTCCTTGGCTCCTTGGCTCTGAACAAGCATTTGATAAGGCAAGCATTTCTGAGAAGGAAAAACAAATCTCTATTTGATGATCAAAATGTGAAATAAAAGTGTCTCCCCTGACTTTTTTGGGAAGATATATTCCTATAAAAGCATATAAAAGCAAGTATTACATAGAACAAAAGCTATGCAGCCAGTGGTGGTGGTATAGAATGGCTTGACTCCTGCAATGTAGGGGGAAAAAATGCCAGTTGGACTCCTGAGGATTGATAAGACTGAAGCTACTCAAGAGTCAGAAAACCTCTCATATCCACCTGGAATTCTTTCTATTGTTAAAAATTTGTAGTCATGGAAGAAAAAATGAGAGTATTACAAAACAGAAAAGGGGTCTCTCTCTCTCTTTCTCTCTCTCTCTCTCACACACACACACACACACAAACATACACACACACAATGATATGGTTTTGACTTCTGTCCCCTCCAAATCTCAAATTGAGATATAACCCCCAGAGTTGGCTGTGGGGTAGCAGGTAGGACAGATCCCTCATGAGTAGTTTGGTGCTGTCTTCATGATAAGAAGTGACTGCTCGTTCTGAGTTCATGCAAGATCTGGTTGTTCAGAAGTGTATGGAAACTCCCCACCCCCTTGCCTCTTCTGTCACCATGTGATACATAGGCTCCTCCTTTGCTTCCACCATGATTGGAAGCTTCCTGAGGCCCTCACCAGAAACAGATGCCAGCACTATGCTTCAAGTACAACCTTCAGAACCACGAGACAAGCCTCTTTTCTTATAAATTACCCAGTCTCAGGTATTTATTTATAGCAAGGCATGAACTGCTTAATACACACACACACACATACACACACTACATTCAGCAATAACGACAGAATAGCATTACTGCAGTAGCATCTTGCCTCTGAACCAAAGTCTTACAAGGCGAAGTATGAAAAAGCTACTAATTAGGGAATTAATAACAAATAGAATTGGAAGTTCTTAAGCCTTTTGGGGTTGGTGACAAGTTTGCTGAAACAATTGATCTTGCTTGATGGTACATTAACCCTGTTTTTGAGAAAATGTGTTTATTACATGTGACTTTTAGAAAACATAACTGCAGACTTTGCCAAAACTTAGCCAAGCCCCAAAAAACAATTGACTTAATTCTGATTGATGAAATAGAAGCACATCGAACAGAACTGTCCATTTCATGGCCTATCTCTTCAAGGCAAGTGAGACCGTAGCATTTTCACATATTCGTAAAGAGAGAAAGAGAAAAGCCATCCTTGACAGTGAGCTTCAGGTAACAATAAATTTTAGTCCTTAATTTGATCTGTATGTTGATAAGCTTGTGATAAACCCAGTCTCTGAAGGAAGTTGAGGTTCTATGTCTGAGCCTCCACGAACCTGAAACAGGCAAGACAATCATTTTTTTCTGCCCATTCCTCCGTATGCACAGTTCACTAACTCAGGCCTTTAAATGGTAATAAAGAAGCATGAGGAAGATTTCACCAAAGTTACAATCAAATGACTGGTAGACTGGCACCAAAGTTCTAAGTGTTAGAGTTTTGATTGCACAGATTTGCTGGTGCCAAGGGAACCAAAATGGAAGATAAGGGAAAAGCTACACAATAAGAGCAAAGTGTTCTCTCTTTTTCAATGGGAAGTGAGCTGAGCAGCATGGGACACCTAGAAAACATTTTAGTAAACTATCCAGTAGTCCCACAGGCCTGCGATCAATTATTTAAGAAACAATATTAAGGAACTATTAATTAACAGCATTGTATCCTCTTCTTAGAGTGTGTATGCATTGCTGATTGCATCAGTACTTTAAAAATCTGGAAAATTAGAATCCAAGTCAATTAAAGAATAGTAAACTAAGATATAGCAAATTACTCTTCTCTAAATTCAGAAAGATGTGAGTTTTCTAGTAGAAAGCCAGAGTTAGATTTTTAAAACTGTTACTAGTAGGCATCTCATTATAAAGAAGCATAAGAAGTAACAAGCCTTTCCTTATCCAGTAGGGTCATAATAGTTGAGAAAATGCTTTTGATCATCTGGTAGAGGTCATTTTCTTACAGTTGAAATATGAATTATTTGGAAGCATTGCTGAATATGGACAGTGTTGTGTTTGCAAGGACTGTGGAGAAATGTCTTGAAATGACGTTTGACAAAACATAATAAATGCCTATGTAAGGTAATTATGAATCTTACGGTGACAGAGTTGAAACTCTCATTGGACAAGTGACAATGTTTTCTCAGTTAAGCATATAGAATATATCATCTCTATCCAGGGATGAGCAGCAGGCCTAAAAAGATATTAATATTTGCCAACTAATCCCATCCCATCAAACTTAAGGGTATTATATTTACTGCTATGAAGAAAAACCAAGGGAATAGATCATAACAGAGAGAGCTATAGAAATTGGTATGGTCAGAAAAATTCTCATTGAGAAGATGACAGTTGAGTGAACACCTGAAGGCAAGTGATGGAGTATGCCATGCTGATTTTGGAAGGAAGAGCATGCTGGACCCAGAGAAAGTAAACACAATGTAGGAAGATACTCAAGGCAAGAAGTTCAAAGTGGTTTTATCAAATATTACACCTGTATAACAAAACATTTATTAGTATGGTTCAAATGTATTCATTCAGCAATAAATCAGCAAAGGACTAACCAGCAGTTGTCGTGAATGATGTCACAGACTTCTATGCTTTGAATGTCCCCACCAAAATTTATTTTAAAACTAATTGTCATGGAAACAGTTGCAAAAGGTCAGGCCTTTAGGAGATAATTAAGCCATGAGGACTCCACTCTCTTGAATGAATTAAGGTCATTATCATTAGATTAGGTTAGTTATCACAAGAGTAGGTAAGTTATAAAAGAAAAAAGTAAAACAAATGTGATAACCACTACTATGAAAACCAAGTCAAATAATTTGAAACAGAACTACCATTTGACCCAGTAATCCCAAAATTGGGTATGTACCCCAAGAATAATAGATTATTATGCCAAAAAGATATATGAGCTTGTATGTTTGTCACCATGCTTTTCACAATAGCAAAGACCTGGAATCAAACTAGATGTTTATCAGTGGCAGATTAGAAAAAGAAAATGTGGTACATATGCACCATAGAATAATACACAACCATAAAAAAGAATGAAAGAATGTCTTTTTCAGCAACATGGATAAAACTGGAGGCCATAATCCTAAGCAAATTGATGCAGAACCAGGAAACCAAATACTGCATATTCTCACTTATAAGTGGAAGCTAAACACTGAGTGTCCACGGACATAAACATGGGAACAATAGCCACTGTAAACTAGTAGAGGATGGGGGAAAGGAGGAAAACATGGATCAAAAACCTACCTATTGAGCACTATGCTCACTACCAGGGTGCAATATATCCATGTAACAAACCTGCACATGTACCCAAGTATCTAAAATAAAACTTGAAAAAATGAATAAAAATAAAAAGTGTGCCCGTCATTTTATCTCTGTCTCATGTGCTCATTTACTATTCCTTCCACCATGGGAAAATGCAGCACAAGGACCCTCACCAGATGCTGATGCCATGCTCTTGGACTTCTCAGCCTCTAGAAATGTGAGAAATAAATTTATTTTCTCTATAAACTACTCAGTCTGTGGTATTCTGTTACTGCAACAGAAAAATAGACTAAGATACTGGCCTTTAGCAGTGATTAAAGATAAATAGAAAATCTTGAACATAAGCATTTAGAATTCAGACAGGTCATCTGGATAATGCTTCTGTATTAAATGTTATGAATGGCAATAAGTCCTTAACAGTACACAAAGACACAAGTTTAAACGACCTACAGTTAGGTGCTCTGTGACAAAGGAGGTCTGTGACCTTTGCTAGAATCTATCTGAATTCAAGGCATATTAACCTATTCTTATACACAAGTGTCTTGTTCCAAAATAGGTTTCCATAAGAAAGTGATAGCCTTCCTGCTGTTAATATATTATATATCAACCTGTTAATAAAATAGAATATATATATGTGTGTGTGAGTGTGTGTGTGTGTGTGTGTGTGTATTCTATCAGAAAGCACAATGGGGCAGCTTAAGCCAGAAATAGGAAAAAATATGGAAAATATAAGAGTCACATAGAAAAACACATAGTTATTGTTTAAGAACCAGCTATGTTAAGACATGAATAGTGTTCCATGAGCACAGAGTAGCTTAAACCACTTAGGAAGTCAGAGTTTCCTGGAAACAGTAATATTGGAAGGATTAGCTATATCACAGGCATTCTTTTCTATCTGGTTAACTCTTATCCTGGTTAACTTCTTCTAATCCTGCAATTCTAAATTTACCTGCCCACTTATTCAGTAGCCATTTTTGTACTTCTTTCTAATCTCAATTATGTACCTCTTATAGTATTCTATTTCATTGAATCCTAATTTTTATTAAAAATGGGCAAACATTATAATTATACACCTACTTGTATTTTTTCTTTTTTTTCTTTACTTTTTATCTTTACAACTAAACTTTAAATTCTGAAAATTAAACACTAAGTCTGTTTTGACCAAAATAGTTCTCAACGAATATTAGTTGAATGCATCGAATAAGCATCAACTTGAGTAACAGGTCACGGCAACTATGAAAAAGAAAATGATCAGAAAGAAGTTGTGAAAAGCCATAAAAGAGAGAAAGAGTTTAACGTATTTATGAAACTAAGAGGAATTCCATTTGGGTGAAGTGCCATGTGCAACAGAGAGCTGGGAAGCATGAAGTTCAACAGGTAATCATAAAGGGCATGAGATTAAGTTTGCTCATGCAATAAGCAAATATTCAGTATGGCTTATTATCAAATACATGTTTTAAACCATTATTAAATGTGTATATTCTATGAAATCATAAATCAATTAACATGATAAAATGTTACCAAATCAAGAAAACACTGAGTGTGTTTTACATTAAGATGCTATACTAAATGCTGATGAGCTCAAAGCATCCTAAATAGCTGTGTATTTTAAATTATTGTAAATGTGAGTGATTCACTTTTAGAAAGCCCATGATTTATAGTGATTTCCTATTTCTATTCGAGGTTCTTATACACATTATATCTTTGTAATATTATTATACTGTAAGTCTAATACTCAAATGCTTCTATTTATTCTATTTTTCCTAATTTCTTTATTATGATGATGCTAATTAAATATTTCAAATGTACAGAAAGTATAGAGCCTTCACGTATTAAATTAACTTTTAAGAACCTCGACTCTCATTTTAGATACAGGGAGTACATGTGCAGGTTTATTAAATTGTTATATTGCACACATATAGTGAGCACGATACCCAATAGGTACTTTTTTGACCCATGTTTCTTGCCTCCCCCTCTAGTCGTCCACAGTGTTTATTGTTTCCACGTTTATGTTCATGGGCATTCAATGTTCAGCTGCCACTTATTGCATGTGAGAACATGCAATATTTGGTTTTCTGTTTTGGCATTAATTCATTTAGAATTACGGCCTCTAGCTTTATTCATATTGCTGCAAAATACATTATTTCATTCTTTTTTACAGTTACATAGTATTTCATGGTGCATATGTACCACATTTTCTTTCTCCAGTCCAACATTGATAGGCACCTATGTTGATTCCCTGTCTTTGCTATTGTAAATAGTATGATGAAAAACATATCTTTTTGGTGCATGTATCTTTTTGGTATGATAATCTATTTCCTTTGGGTATTTTCCCAGTAATGGGATTGCTGGGATGAATGGTAGTTCTGTTTTAAGTTCTTTGAGAAATTTCCAAGCTGCTCTCCACAGTGGCTGAACAGTGTATAAACATTTCCTTTCTCTGAAGCCTTGCCAACATGTTTTTTTTTTTTTTTTTGACTTTTTAATAGTTGACCTTCTGACTAGTGTAAGATGGTATCTCCTTGTGGTTTTGATTTGCATTTCTCTGATGATTGGTGATGATAGGCATACTTTCATATGTTTGTTGGCCATTTGTATATCTTCTTTTGAGAAGTGATTGTTCATGTCCTTTGACAATCTTTTGGTTTTTTAACTTGTTGATTTGTTTAAGTTCCTCTTGGATTCTGGATATTAGACCTTTGTTGGATGCATACTTTGAGAATATTTTCTCCCATTCTGTAGGTTGTCTGTTCACTCTGTTGATAATTTCTTTGGCTGGGCAGAAACTCTTTAGTTTAATTGATCATACTTGTTAATTTTTATTTTTCTTGCAATTGCATTCGGGTGCCTAGCCAAAATTTTTTTGTCAAGGCTGATGTTGAGAAAGTTATTCCCTAGGTTTTCTTCCAGAATGTTTATAGATTGAGGTCTTACATTTAAATCTTTAATCCATCTTGAGTTAATTTTTGTATGTGGTGGGTGAAAGGTAAAGGTCTGGTTTTATTCTTCTGCATATGGCTAGCCAGTTATCTCAGCAGCGTTTATTGAATAGGAAGTCCTTTCTCTACTACTTTTTTTTTTTTTGGCCTTGCTCAAGATAAGATAATTGTAGGTGTATGACTTTATTTCTGAGTTTTTTATATGTGTGCCGTTTTTCTATGTGTCTGTTTTTCACCAGTACCATGCTGTTTTGGTTACTGTAGCCTTATATTATGGTTGAAATCCAGTAGTGTGATGTCTCCAGCTTTGTTCTTTTTGCTTAGGATTGCCTTGGCCATTTGAACTCCTTCTGGGTTCCATATGAACTTTAGAATAGTTTTTTTTCTCTAATTCTGTGAAGAATGACATTGATAGTTTGATAGGAATAGCGTTGAATCTGTACATTGCATTAGGTGGTATGACCATTTTAACAATATTGATTCTTCCAATTCATGAGCATTGCATGTTTTTCCATTTCTGTCATCTTTGGTTTGTTTGGGGAGTGTTTTGTGGTTCTTGTTGTAGAGATCTTTTACCTCCCTGGTTAGCTGTATTCCTAGGTATTTCATTTTCTTTGTAGGTATTGTAAACCAGACTGTGAACTTCATTTTACTCAGACTGGATGTTATTGGTGCATAAAAATGCTACTGATTTTTGTGCACTGATTTTGTAACCTGAAAGTGTACTGAAATTGCTTACCAGCTCCAGAAAGCTTTTGGTGGAAACTTGAGCATTTTCTAGGTATAGAATCATATGATCCATGAAGAGAGAGAGTTTGACTTCCTGTTTTCCTACTTAGATGCCTTTTATTTCTTTCTCTTGTCTGATTGTTCTGGCTAGGACTTTCAGTACTAGTTTGAATAGGAGTGGTGAGAACAAGCATCATTTTTTTTGTTCCAGTTCTCCAGTGAAATGGTCCCAGCTTTTGCCCATTGAGTGTGATGTTTCCTGTAAGTTTGTCATAAATGCCTCTTATTATTTTGAGGTACAGTCCTTCAATACCTTTTCTGTTGAAGGTTTCTATCATGAAAGGATGTTGGATTTTATTGAAAACGTTTTGTGCATGTATTGAAATAGTCATACGGTTTTTTTCTTTTAATTCTGTTTATGTGGCGAATCATATGTATTGATTTATGTATTTGTAAATTATCTTCATTAAAATATTTTAAATTTATTTTTATTTTGAGAAGGGTTCTAACTGTTGCTCAGGCTGCAGTTCAATGGCGACCACGGCTCACTGTAGCCTAGACTTCCCAGGCTCAAGTGATCCTCCCATATCAGCTTCCTGAGTAGTTGACACTGTAGGTACCTGCCCCCCATGCCCAGTCAATTTTTTATTTTTTTATTTTTTGAAGAGACAGGATCTTGCTATTTTTCCCAGGCTTGTCTTAAACACCTGGGCTCAAGTAATCCTCCTGTCTGGACCTCCCAAGGTTCTGGGAGTATATATATGAGCTACTGCACCTGGCTGATATAAGTATTTTGAACCAATCTTGCATCCCAGGCATAAAGCCTAGTTGACTGTGGTAAATCAACTATTTGATGTGCTGCTGGATTTAGTTCATTAGTATTTTATTAAGGATTTTTGTGTTTATGTTCATAAGAACTATTAGCCTTATGTTTTCTTTCATTGTATGTCTGCCAGATTTTGTTATTAAGCTGATGTTGGTTGGCTTCATCGAATGAGTTAGAGAGGAGTCCTTTCTCATCAATTTTTTGAAATAGTTTCTGTAGGACTGGTACTGGTTCTTCTTTATATATTTGGTAGAATTCAGCTGTGTATCCATCTTATCCAGAGCCTTTTTTTTTTTTTTTTTTTTTTTTTTTTTTTTTTTTTTTTGGCTGGTAGGTTGTTTTATTAGTGATTCAGTTTCAGAGTTTGATATTGACCTATTCAGAATAACAATTTGTTCCTGATTCAATCTTGGGAGTTTGTGTGTTTCAAATCAATTTCCTCTAGATTTTCTAGTTTGTGTGCATATACTTGGTCATAGTAGTCTCTGAGAATCTTTTGTGTTTCCATTGGATCAGTTGTAATGTCATCGTTGTCATTTTTGATAGTGCTTTTTGGATTTTCTATTGTTTTCTTTATTAATATACCTAGTGGGCTATTAATGCTATTTTTCAAAGAACAAATCTCTTAATTTTATTAACTTTTGTATAAATTTTTTCACCTCAGTTTCACTAAGTTCTTCTTTGAGTTATTATTTCCTTCTGTTAGTTTTGGCATTGATTTTTCCTTTTTTCTTTTCTTTTTTTCTTTTTCTTTTTCTAGTTCCTTCAGGTACAAAGTTAGATTATTAATTTGAGATCTTTCTAACTTCTTGATAAAAGTGTTTAGGGTTATAAACTTTCCTCTTATCATTGATTTAGCTTCATCCCTGAGATTTTGGTAAATTGTATCTTTATTGTCATTAATTTCAAAGCATTTTTTTTGTTTCTGTATTAATTTTTATGCACCCCCAGTAGTTATTCAGGAGCAAATTGTTTAATTTTTATGTATTTGTGTAGCTTTCAGAGATCTGGATATTAATTTCTATTTTCATTGCCCTGTGGCTTGAGAGTATATTCAGTATAATTTCAATTTCTTTTTAATTTATTGAGATTGCTTTATGACCAAGCATGTGGCCAATCTTGAAATATGTTCTGTATGCAGATGAGAAATATGTCTATTCTGTGGTTGTTGGGTGAAGTGTTCTGCAGATGTCTGTTAGATACAATTGGTCAAGTGTTCAGTTTAAGTCCAGAGTTTCTTTGTTAATTTTCTGCCACGATGATCTGTCCAACGCTGTCAGTAGAGTGTTGAAGTCTTTCATTGTTATTGTGCAGTTATCTAAACTTTTCATAAGGCAAGAAGAAATTGCCTTATGAATCTGGTGCTCCAATGTTGGGTACATATATATTTAGGATAATTAAGTCTTCCTTTTGGGTTGTACCTTTTGACATTATGTAATGCTCTTCATTGTCCTTCTTAATTTGTATTGGTTTAAAGTCTATTTTATCTGACATAAGAATAGCAACTCCTGTACTTTTTTGTTTTCCACTTGCATGGTATATCTTTCTCCATTCTTTTGCTTTGAACTTGTGGATGTTGTTACATGTGAAATGGGTCTCTTGAAGACAACAAATGGTTGGGTCTTGTTTGTTCATCCAGCTTGCCACTCTGCTTTTAAGTGGTCCATTTATAGTCAACATTAATATTGATATGTGTGATTTTGATCCTGTTATCACCTTGTTAGCTGGTTGTTAAAACAACTTGATTGTGTAGTTGCTTTATAGTATCCGGAGATTATGTGCTTAAGTATGTTTCTGTGGTAGCACATGTTCTTTGGATTCCATGTTCGGCATTCCCTATGGACCTCTGGTCCCCTAAGACTGGTATAGTTTAAACAAATTCCCTCAGCAATTGTTTGTCTGAAAAGGATTTTATTTCTTCTTCAGTTATGAGGCTTAATTTAGAAAAATATAAAATTATTTGTTGGAACTTATTTTCTTTATGGGTGCTAAAAATAACTCCCAACCTCTTCTTGCTTGTATGGTTTCTGCTGAAAGGTCTGCTACTAGCCTCATGGGGTTCCCTCTGTATGTAACTTGACCCCTGTCTTTGCCTGCCTTTATTTTTTCTATTGCATTGACCATGGTGAATCTGATGACTATCTGATGGTCATTTTGTAGTGTCTAGCTGGGGTCCTCTGTAATTTTTAGATTTGTATGTCAACCTGTGTAATGAGATTAGGGAAATTTTTATGGATTATATCCTGAGGTATGTTTCGCACATTGCATATTCTTTCTCTTTCTCTCTCAGAAATGCCAGTAAGTTGTAGACTTGGTCTCTTTACAGAATTCCATATTTCTCAGAGGTTTTGTTCAGTTTTATTAATTTTTTTCCTTTATTTTTAAATACTCTGACTGAGTTGATTCAAAGAACCGTCCATTGAATACTGAGATTCTTTCCTCAGCTTGATCTTTTTGCTGTTAATACTTCCAATTATATTATGAAATTCTAATTGTGAATATTTAAGCTCTAGAAGTTCAGTTTGTTTCTTTCTTAAAATGACTTTTTTGTTGTTCAGCTCTTGGATCATTTTACTGTATTCCCTGGATTGGATTTCAATTTTTTAATGAATCTCAATGAGTTTCTTTGCCATTCAATTCTGAATTCTGTGTCTGTCATTTCAATCACGTTAGACTGGTTAAGAACCATTGCTCAGGAGTTAGTAGACGCATTTGGATGCAAGGGGACACTCTGGATTTTTGATTTGCTACAATTCTTGTGGTGATTTCTTCTCATCTGGAAGGATTGGTGTTCCATTAACTGTGATGTAAGTTGGTTATAGTCAATTAGTTTCATTTCTGAGTATTTTCAGAGGGTCAGGGTTCCGTAAAGAATGTCTATTTTGTTCTTGTTGTTACATGGATAAGTTTTTCAGAAGTGACTTCTGAGATTTTGGTGCACTCATTACACAAACAGTGTACACTGGACCCAATGTGTAATCTTTTAACCCCTAGCCTTCCCCTGAGTCCCCAAAGTCCATTATATCATTCTTATGTTTTTGTGATCTCATAGGTTAGCTCCATTTACAAGTGAGAACATATGATATATAGCTTTCCATTTCTGAGTTATTTCACTTATTAATAGAATGGTCTCCAACTACATCCAGGTTGTTGCAAAGGCCATTATTTTGTTCCTTTTTATAGCTGAGTAGTATTCTCTGGTGTGTGTGTGTGTGTGTGTGTGTGTGTGTGTGTGTGTGTGTGTCACATTTCTTTAATCCACTCATTGGTTGATGGGCAGTTAGGCTCATTCCGTATTTTTGCGATTGTAAATTATGCTGCTATAAGCAGAAGTGTGCATGTGTCTATTTTATATAATGACTTATTTTCTTCTGGGTAGATATCTAGTAGTGGGATTGCTGGATCAAACAGTAGTTCTACTTTTAGTTCTTTAAGGAATCTTCATAATGTTTTCCATAGTGGTTTTACTAGTTTACATTCCCACCAGCAGTGTATGTGTTCCCTTTTTACCATATCCATGCCAACATCTATTATTTTCTGACTTTTAAATTATGGCCATTCTTACAGAAGCAAGGTGGTATCTCCTTGTGGTTTTAATTTGCATTTCCCCATTCATTAGTCATGAAAATTTTTTATATGTTTGTTGTCCAGTTGTATATATTATTATTATTATTATTATTATTATTATTATTTTGAGACAGAGTCTCACTCTGTTGCCCAAGTTGGAGTGCAGTGATGCGATCTTAGCTCACTGCAACCTCCATCTCCCAGGTCCAAGGTATTCTCATGTCTCAGCCACCCAAGTAGCTGGGATTACAGGTGTACACCACTATGCCTGGCTAATTTTTGTATTTTTAATAGGACAGAGTTTCACCATGTTGGCCAGGCTGGTCTGAAACCCTGACCTCAAGTGATTCACTGGAATTAGCTTCCTAAAGTTCTGGGGTTGTAAGCATGAGCCACTATACCCAGTCCATTTGTATACCTTCTTTTGATAATTATCTGTTTATATCCTTTGCCTGCTTTTTAATGGAATTGTTTGTTTTGGCTTGATGATTTGTTTGAGGTCTTGTAGATTCTGGATATTAGTCCTTTGTCGAATACATACTTTGTGAAGATTTTCTCCCACTCTGTGGATTGTCTGTTTACTCTGATAATTATTCCTTTTGCTCTGCAGAAGCCTTTAATTTAATTAGGTTCCATCTATTTATTTTTTGTTTTGCTGCATTTGCTTTTGGGTTTGTGGTCATGAACTCTTTGCCTAAGCTAATGTCTAGAAGAGTTTGTCTGATGTTATCTTTTAGAATTTTTACAGATTCAGATTTTAGATTTAAGTCTTCGATCTATCTTTAGTTGATTTTTGTATAAGGTGAAAGATTAGAATTCAGGATCATTCTTCTACAAGTGGCTTGCCAATTATCCCAGCACCATTTGTTAAATAGGGTGTCTTTATCCATTTTATGTTTTTGTTTGCTTTGTCAAACATCAGTTGGCTGTAAGTATTTGACTTTATTTCTGGGTTCTCTATTCTGTTTCATTGGTCTACATACCTATTTTTCATACTAGTAACATGCTGTTTTGGTAACTACAGCCTTGTAGTATAGTTTGAAGTTGGGTAATGTGATGACTCCGAATTTGTTCTTTTTGCTTAATATTACTTTGGTTATGTGGGCTCTTTTTTGGTTACATACGAATTTCAGAATTGTTTCTTCTAGTTTTGTGAAGAATGATGTTAGTACTTTTATGGGAATTGCCTTGAATCTGTAGATTGCTTTTGGCAGCATGGTCATTTTCACAATACTGATTCTACCCATCCATGAGCATCGGTTGTGTTTTCATTTTTTGTGTGTCATTGATGATTTCTGTGAGCAATGTTTTGTAGTTTTCCTGGTAGAGATCTTTCACCTCCTCGATTAAGTATATTTCTAAGTTTTTGTTTTTGAACTTGTCATAAAAGGGATTGAGTTCTTGATTTGACTCTCAGCTTAGTTACTGTTGGTGTATAACAGTGCTGCTTATTTGTGTACATTGATTTTCCATCCTGAAACTTTACCGAATTCATTTATCAAATCTAGGAGATTTTTGGATGAGTTTTAAAGGGTTTTCTAGGTATACAATCATATAATTGGCAAACAGTGACCGTTTGCCTTCTTCTTTACTGATTCAGATGCACTTTATTTCTCTTGTCTGATTGCTCTGACTAGGACTTCTGTACTATGTTGAATAAAAATGGTCAAAGTGGGCATCCTTGTCTTGTTCCAGGTCTTAAGAGAAATGTTTTCAATGTTTCCCCATTCAGTATAATCTTGGCTGTGGGTTTGTCATAGATGGCTTTTATTACCTTGAGGTATATTTCTTCTATGCCAATTTTGGTGAGAGTTTTAATCAAAAAGAGATAGTGGACTTTGTCAAAAGCTATTTCTACATCTATTGAGATGATCGTATAATTTTTGTTTTAAATTATGTTAATGTGATGTATCACATTTATTGACTAGCATATTTTTTTAAATTATACTTTAAGTTCTAGGGTACATGTGCACAACGTGCAGGTTTGTTACATATGTATACATGTGCCATGTTGGTGTGCTACACCCAATAACTTGTCATTTACATTAGGTATATCTCCTAATGCTATCGCTCTCCCCTCCCCCTTCCCCACAATAGGCCCTGATATGTGATGTTCCCCTTCCTGTGTCTAAGTGATCTCATTGTTCAATTACCACTTATGAGTGAGAACATGCAGTGTTTGGTTATCTGTTCTTGCGATAGTTTGCTAAGAATGATGGTTTCCAACTGCATCCATGTCCCTACAAAGGACATGAACTCATCCTTTTTTATGGCTGTATAGTATTCCATGGTGTATATGTGTCACATTTTCTTAATCCAGTCTGTCACTGATGGACATTTGGGTTGATTCCAAGTCTTTGCTATTGTGAATAGTGCCGCAATAAACATATGTGTGCATGTGTCTTTATAGCAGCATGACCTATAATCCTTTGGGTATGTACTCAGTAATGAGATGGCTGGGTCAAATGGTATTTCTAGTTCTAAGATCCTTGAGGAATCGCCACACTCTTTTCCACAATGATTGAACTAGTTTACAGTCCCACCAATAGTGTAAAAGTTTTCCTATTTCTTCACATCCTCTCCAGCACCTGTTGTTTCCTGACTTTTTAATGATTGCCATTCTAACTGGTGTGAGATGGTATCTCATTGTGGTTTTGATTTGCATTTCTCTGATGGCCAGTGATGATGAGCATTTTTTCATGTGTCTGTTGGCTGTATGAATGTCTTCTTTTGAAAACTGTCTGTTCTTATCCTTTGCCCACTTTTTGATGGGGTTGTTTGTTTTTTTCTTGTAAATTTGTTTGAGTTCTTTGTAGGTTCTGGATATTAGCCCTTTGTCAGATGAGTAGATTGCAAAAATGTTCTCCCATTCTGTAGGTTGCCTGTTTACTCTGATGGTAGTTTCTTTTGCTGTGTGACTAGCACATGTTAAACCATCCCTGCTTCTTGATATGAAACCCACTTGATCCATATCTTTTTTGATATGATTTTGGATTCAGTTAGCCAGTGTTTTGTTGAGAATTTCTGCATCTATGTCCATTAAGGATACTAATCTGTAATTTTCTTCTTTTTCTATGTCCTTTTCTGGTTTTGATATTAGGGTGATACTAGCTTCATAGAATGATTTAGGGGAAATTGCCTCTTTATCTATCTTTTGGAAGAGTTTTAGAAAGATAGGTACCAATTCTTCTTTGAATGCCTGATAGAATTCAGCTGTGAATCTGTCTGATCCTGGACTTTTTTTGTTGTTGTTGGCAATTTTTTTTATTCCTGTTTTAATCTTGCTACTTGTTATTGTTCAGAGTTTCTATTTCTTCCTGATTTAATCTAAGAGGGTTTTATATTTCCAGAAATTTACCCATCTCCTCTAGATTTTCTAGTTTGTGAGCATACAGGTGTTCAGAGTAACCTTGAATGATCTTTTGTATTTCTGTGGCATCAGTTATAATAGACCCCATGTTGCTTCTAATTGAACTTATTTGGATCTTGTGTCTTCTCTTCTTGGTTAAGCTAACTATTGGTCTATCAATTTTGTTTATGTTTTCAAAGAACCATCTTTTTGTTTTATTTTTTGTATCTTTTTGTTTCAGTTTCATTTTTTTCTTCTCTGATATTTATTTCTTTTATTCTGCTGAATCTGGGTTTGGCTTGTTCTTATTTCTCTAGTTCCTTGAGGTGTGAACTTAGATTGTATATTTGTGCATCTTCAGACTTTATGATGTAGGCATTTAATGCTATGAACTTTCCTCTTAGCACCACTTTTGCCGTATCATAGAAGTTTTGATAGGTTGTGACACTATTATCATTCCACTCAAAGAATGCATTTTTTTATTTCCATCTTGATTTCATTGTTGACCCAAAGATTGTTCAAGAGCAGATTATTTAATTTCCAAAATTTTGGGGGTTCCTTTTGGAGTTAATTTCTAGTTTTATTCCAATGCAGTCAGAGAAAATACTTGATATAATTTTGACTTTCTTAAATTTATGGAGACTTGTTTTGTGACCTATCATATGGTCTTGGAGAATGCTCTTGGAGAATGCTCCATGTGCTGATGAAAAGAATGTATTTTCTGAAGTTTTTGGGTAAAATGTTCTGTAAGTATCTGTTAAGTTCATTTGTTCTATAGTGGAGTTTAAGCCCCAATTTCTTTGCTGACTTTCTGTCTTGATAACCTGTCTAGTGCTGTCAGTGGAATACTGAAATCCCCCACTATTACTATGTTGTTGTCTATCTCATTTCTTAGGTCTAGTAGTAATTGTTTCATAAATTTGGGAGCTTCAATGTTAGGTGCATAAATATTTTGGATGGATGGTGATATTTTCCTGTTGGACTAATCCTTTTATCATTATATACTATCTCTCTTTTCCTTTTTTTTATTTTTTATTTTTTATTTTTTTCTTTTACTGTTGTTGCTTTAAAGTCTCTTTCATCTGATATGCGAATAGCTAGTCCTGCTTTCTTTGGTTTCCATTCGTGTGGACTATCTTTTTTCCATCCCCTTACTTTATGTGAGTCTTTATGTGTCAGGTGAGTCTCTTGAAGACAGCAGATACTTGGTTGGGAGAGTTGTATCCAACATACCATTCTGTATAATTTAAGTGGAGCATTTAGGCCATTTATATTCAATGTTATTATCGAGATGTGAAGTACTGTTCTATTCATCATGCTAGTTGTTGCCTCAGTACACTTTTTTTTTCTCATTGTGTTGTTGTATTATAGGTCCTGTGAGATTTATGCTTTGAGGAGGTTCTATTTTGGTGTAGTTTGAGTTCCGGTTTCAAGATTTACAACTCCTTTTAACATTTTTTGTAGTGATGGCTTGGTAGTGGCAAATTCTCTAAGCACTGTTTGTCTAAGCATTTGTTTGTCTGAAAGAGACTTTATCTCTTCTTCATCTATGAAGTTTAGTTATGCTGGATACAAAATTCTTAGCTGATAATTATTTTGTTTCAAGAGGCTAAAGATAGGACCCCAATCCCTTCTGGCTTATAAAGTTTCTGCTGAGAAATCTGCTGTTAATCTGATAGGTTTCCCTTTATAGGTTACCTGATGCTTTTGTCTCACAGTCCTTCCTTTGTCTTAATTTTGGATAACCTGATGACTATATGCCTGGATGGTAATCATTTTGCAATGAATTTCACAGGTGTTCTTTTAGCATCTTGTATTTAGATGTCTAATTCTCTAGCTAGGTCAGGGATATTTTCCTTGATTATTCCTTCAAATAAATTTTCCTAACTTTTAGATTTCTTTTCTTCCTCAGGAACACCAATTTTTCTTAGGTTTGGGTATTTAGCATAATCCCAAATGCCTTGGATGCTTTTTTTAAATTAATTTTTCTTTATCTTTTTCTGGTCAGACTAATTCCAAAGCCTTGTCTTTGTGCTCTGAAGTTCTTTCTTCTACTTGTTTTAGTCCCCTTTTGAAACTTTCCAGTGCATTTTGTATTTCTCTAAGGGTGTCTTTCATTTCCCAAAGTTGTGCTTGTTTTTCTTTATAGTATCTATTTTTCTGGAGAATTTTTTATCCATATCCTGTATATATATATTTTTAATTTCTTTATGTTGATTTCACCTTTCTCTGGTATTTCCTTGAATGGCTTAATAATCAACCTTCTGAATTCTTTATCTGGCAATTCAGAGATTTCTTCCTGGTTTGAATCCATTACTGGGGAGCTAGTGTGATCTTCTGGGGGTGTTATAGAACCCTGTTTTGTCATATTATAAGAATTATCTTTCTGGTTCCTTCTTATTTGGGCAGTCTATTTCAGTGGAAATATCTAAAACTGAAGGACTGCTTTCAGATTCTTTTGTCCCATGTGGTGCTCTCTCCTCTCTGCTAGGGATGGGGCTTCCTGAGAGCTAGACTGCAGTGACTGTTATTGCCCTTCTGGGTCTAACCACCCTGCAGAGCTACCAGGCTGTGGGCTGCAACTGGGGAGTGTCTGCAAAGAGTTCTGTGATGTGATCTATCTTCAAGTCTTTCCGTGGATACCAGTGCCGGCTCTAGTGGGAGTGAAGTAGAGTGAGAGTCCTCAGTTGTAGATGTTTAATGTTCTGCCTTTCTTGAATGCTAGTTATGCTAGTAGTGAAGTTGTCATGTGGAAAGACCCAGGACCTCTGGCTAGCCAGGATGTTTCAGGCAATTAAATTAGTTGTTATTTTTCTCTTTCTTGGGAGCAAGATTTTTCTGCCATAAGTTCCTATAATGGCCTGAATTGGTTGCCCTCCAGCCAGGAGGTAGTGCTTTCAAAAGAGCACCAGTCCTGGTAGTAGTAGGGGAATCTAAGCTTTCCCTAAATTGACCAGGGCAAGTATTCTGGTTTCTTAGGCAATGAGCAGTCCATAAAGCTTCTAAGAGTTTATATCTTTTATGTTCAGCTACCAGGTGGTGGCAGGGATAGGTGTGTCTGGCCTCATACTCTCCTTAGGTGGGGCTTGGTGCTGCCACTGTAGGGGATGGGTGTGGCTGGTTCTCGGGCCAGTGGGGTTATGTTTCAGAGAGGATTATGGCTGCCTCTGCTGTCATAACTTACCTGGGAATTAGGGGACAGTTGGTAACAGAAGGCTTCACCCAGCTCTGACACAGTTCTCAAGGCCAGTCTTGATCCTGCAGCACCCCGCTCAGACCTTGCACCAGGTTGTAAGCTTCCCCACTGAGAAAGCAAGCAGGGCTTTCAGGCCTCACTCCTTCCCATTTGCCCCCACTGTCAGTGGCAGATCTTGCACTCCTATCTGCAGAAGTTCCCATTTTCCACCTGAATTCTGCTCAAGAAAATTCATGCCCAGTCAAAATTACTACAAATTTCAGTTGGAAGCTTCTTTCAGCCTGTGACCCCTCCATAATTCTCTTGGCTTCCTTCCCCAAGGACCCTGTGAAATGTAGTCAGGGATGGCTTCCATGGGCTCTAGTTGAAGACTGAAAGTGCCTACCTTCACGGCTTTTCCCATAACTGCTTCTACTTTTATATTTTGTGCTGCTCCCTAAATCCATTTCAGCTCTAGGTAAGGTTAAATTCATCTCCCATGATCTGCATTTTCAGATTTCCCCGTGGGGATGTGTGTTTGGAGGCAGGCTTTCCCCTCTCACACTCTGGGAACTCACAGTTTTTCACCTGTCTCGCAGAATTTGCAGTGGCATGCCACTTCTTTATAAGGATCTGTCAATTCTTTCGGTTTTCCTGGTGTGTTCCTATGGTGGTTCTTGGATCAAAAGTTCATGGTATGAGTCTCCACATGTTGTTCCGTTCATCCAAGTGGGAGCTGCACGTTAGCCCCTCTCTTATTCACTATCTTCCTCAGACTCCAAAGGTAAAGGATCCTTATGTGTGGGTAAATTCTTGCACTGGGTTTCACAGGTATATGTATTAGCAGGATAATATTTGGTGTTGTAGTTTGGGTTGAGATCCAGTACATGGTGCATAAGAGTAATGGTCCATAGTTAGGCTGATTCCCAGCTGTATGACTCTTCTACTTCCTGTGTTCACAGGCAAGCTCTGTGGTAGGACAGGAGAGGCCACCTCACCAGGTCCATGCCTGGGCATTGGGAAAGCCCTCTCTGAACACCAGCACCATGCTTGTATTTGTGGTTGTTGTTAGGCATTCCCTAGCAGTGGGGCCCCCTCGGGCACAGGCTGTGACAGGGAATATGCCATACTCTCTCTGGACCAGCCCTGCAGAAGGAGGCACACCCTGCTCCAGCCCCAGCCCAAGAACCTGCGAGTCTTGACCTTTTCAGTGCTCTGATTGTGTGGGATTCTCTCTCATTCCAGTACTGGCCTCAGATCTTGACTCTGTATTACTGAGCTGCACTTAGTCCTGAGGGCACCGGGGCATCCCTCTTGTCAAGGTCGGGTTCCAGCTACACTGGAGGATCCAATGTTCTCCCAGGTCCTAGGAAAGTACTCATGTGGAACAATACTCTCAGGCTGGGGTGCAGAGGCTGTACTGTGCACCCACTCCTACAGGATGGCTAGGCATGGGCCTGGGAGTGGGGTCTGGCAGGCAGGAGGGCTTGCAAAACATATGTGTCCAGTTCTGTGAAGAACCTGGCCCCACTCTCTGCTGGCTCAGAGGTCAGTTGCGGCCAGAACCTCCAAGAGGGGGATGGGAAGCCCTGGAGGATGAGCAACTATGACTGCTCTCTGTTGAAGGTGCCCAGCACACAAAAACACCCAGGTTTTGTGCCATCCAACATCCTGTCTCTGCTTGTTACCCAGTGAGATTCCCCTGCCAGCTCACACATCCATGGGGGATTTAGAGTCTTCTATAGCTAGGACTCCAGAGGCAACAGTATCCTGTCTCTCAGTTCCCTCACTCGCCCCTTTCCAAGGAACTGTTCAGAGCCCAGAACTAGCCCTAGCTTTCAAGTAACCAGCAGAGGGTTCCCAGCTTCCTCTCTCTTCAGCCTGGGCTTCAGTGTCGCCTGTCTATCCACTCTCAGCTTTTTCTCTCTGAAGGTCTGCCAAAATTATACTGGTTAGTCGATGATGGTCTCTCTCAATGGAAGTGGTGCTTCCTGGCTACATCTAGTTGGCCACCTTGTCCCCTCCATTTGTTCCCTAGGTACACACATCCATACACACACTTGTATACCTATAGTATTAGTCATGTTTCATTAGATTTTTAGAAAATATAGTATTTGGAAATTTCTTAGCTAAAAAGGAAAATAAAGCACAATATAAATTGTAGTTTCTCATATTTTTAGTGGACATGTAAGATATTTGAGTTACTATTTAGTATAATTAAGAATATATTATTTTTGATGTAAAAAATAAACTACTTTCATTTAAGTTATATTCCTTCTATGTGCTACTTTTACCTGAGATTTAAAGTTTACCTAAAACCTAATCCTTCTTTACAATATAATTAGAATGTCAAATCAAACACATTTATTGGTTTAGGTTTCCCTAAAAGACCCTGAGTGCAGTAGGTGATGATAAATGTTTTGTACAAGTTTACCAAGAGCAAACATTATGGTCATCCATAAATTAATCAAACTTACTCTAACAAGGGAATTTTATTTGCTCATAGGTAAGAGAAAAGAAAGTAAAGCCTACATCCTTTCTTTTTTTTTTTTTTTAAAAAAGTCTATTTCTATAAGTTTCTTCCAGATTGTTTCTAATTCCTTACATTTTATTAATCATAGAATCATCAGAATGGAGTTTCCCAACTATAATATTGAGTGATAATCTACCATTGTTCCACTAACTCCTTCTCTCCTTATTCTATGAAGAAACAGATTGCATCATCTTCCTCATCATCACAAAACATCACACAAATCACCAAGGTTTAATTTTGTGTGATACCATAACAAATAATATAGAAAGTCCTAAGTACTGACCTGTACGTACTGTCTTACGTGCTTCTTTGGGCAACTTAGCAGGATTACTGGACGGGACTCCTGTAGTTAAATTTACTCTAAAATATTATACTCTCTCTCTCTCTCTCTCACTCTCTCTCTCTCTCTCTCTCTCTCTCTCTCACACACACACACACACACACACACACATAAAGAGAGGAGAGAGGTTCTATTTTCTCTAAGAGTATAAGAAACCATGTTGATGATGAAACATTATGAGAAATGTCCTAGCAGGAAGAAAAGCATTATACTTCAAAATGATCAAAACAGTGAAAAACCACAGGATAGCAAATACACTGCAGTACAATAGAACAAGCTAAGCCTACAGATCAGGCATGCACTAAGGTGTAGAAAGCCTAAGAAAGCTAATATAAAGTTTCACTGCACCAGTGGATATGATTCAGTCCAACAAAAGCAATCTTCTGAATAATGGGAGTAACATTAAGGAAAAGTCATAATTACATGGGTGGATACCTCACACTACAAATCCTACAGAACCATCTAGTTCTTCTATGATGCATATTATGTGTACTATGAAAGAATGTCTTCCTCACAAATAAATATACAACCAGAGTGCAGAAAAAGAAGACAATGCAACAGTATTGAAATATTCAATCACTCACTGCCACTGTATCTAGAAAGTGACTAGGATGCTTTAGGCAGCTTTAAACGTTTTAATGTTAGGAGGTGGCAATGGATGAATGTGTCTTTGTTGAACCCATTTAACATGGTAATGAGAAATATATTGCTATAGATAACATCTGTGAAGTAATAAAGGCCACGAAGTGGCTAAAAACAATGACAAAAAGTAGATTTATTCTTATTCCAAAATGTTGAAGTTACTATTAAGCAGGCTTTTTCTTTCCCTCTACCTAAAATTAAAATTAATGCCTATCATAAAAAGATATATGGCAACTAAGTTGGACAATTATTTCTAGCTATTGACCAAACAATGTTCTCATCTCTTCAGCCCACCAATATCACACAATGGCAATGTGTTTTCTCAAGGAAGTCAGAAATGATCACAGCAGTTTAATAATGGTTTGTGTGACCCATGAAATATATATTAATCTAGAGTTATATTTTTCCACATTTACTACAGTTTCAAATAACAATAGGAAAGTAAGAGTAAGTTTTAAGACTTTAGAATAAGAACATTTTATCTTAGATTAACTTTAAGGTGAGTTTATAATATAGTAAAGCAAACATTAAAATGATGTTCATTAGCTACTTCCTTGATGTAAGTAAATATATTCAATATTTACTTTCATGGGGAAAGTATATTTTCAGATCAACTTGTGTATCAAACTATTAGTATCTTTCCTGTTCACATAAATTCCAACTTAAAATTGAATGAGTAGTCTACAATCAACTTCTATCACTTCTTTTACACTCATTCCCTCTTCAATTTTTTGACATTTAATTTTTATTAAACTTTAATAAGTTGTGTTTTCAAAGATCACCAGATAACTAATTTGATGCGAAGTCAGGTGTCTCTTTTATGACTTCAACTGTTTGATCTCTTTCAAGCACTTAGTGCTGCCCACCCCTTAGCTGCTTCTTTGGTTTCTATAGCACATATCTCTTAGTATTTCCTTCAACTTGCTGCCAGCCACTTGTTTGATCCTTTCAGTTAGTTCTTTCTCTCCACCTACATTTAAGTTGTTGCATCCGTTTTCACTTCTTAATCCACAAACTCTTTTAGGGCCCTTTCATTCTCTCACATGACTTCCAAACTCATATCTTTGTAATATATGTAATATATATTTCATTACCAGAAATATATGGTGTCTCCAAGTCTCATATCCAATTACACGAGTACCCCAGCCTCACTCAACATGTCTTAGAGACATTTTCTCCTGCAGACCTTATTTTCTTATCTTAGTTAATGGTATTACAACATTCTCAACTGCATAAATTCTAATATTTTACAGAGTAAATAAGTCCTTTCCAGTGGGAACAGTAGACCAGATACTACTAGAGAAGAGAGGGAGGAAAAGGGGCAAGGACTGAAAGACCACCGATTGGGTACTATGCTATCTACCTGAGTGACAAGATCAGTCACACCCTAGGCAGTATACCTACATAACAAACCTGCACATCTACCCCTAAACCTAAAAGAAAAGTGGAAATAAAAATAAATGAATAAAAAAAGTCCTTTCCCTTGTATGACTGCAATTCCTAGTACCTTAAGTTTTTATGCTTATGGTAACCTACATATCACATTTGGTAGGCTTCCGCATTAACTGCCTGGGGAAGGTCTTATGATTCATGGCTTACATCCCATCCCTAAGTAAGAATCGTATCTTGAGTCCCTCATATCTTATCGTGAGTTCTTCAAACTGTTGATGTATAATTAATCCATAACCTATTGCCATTGACAAGGACACTGATTTGTTTCTAAATCATGAAGTTATGCTGTTTTGTTTCTGGATCATGAAATTTTACAGATTGTTTTAGGCGTAAAGCATCTTAGCCATTATGCTGTCATCTGTAACCAACAATTGTAACCACTATATAGTACCTGCCAACGTAAAGAAAAAACAAAAACAAAACAAAACAAAACCAAAAACAACTCTGGTATGAGAAATCTTCCTTTCTCTTAAATTTTCTTTTAAAAACGTTCCAATCTGTAACAGATTTTGAAACACGTTTACATTTGTTGGTGTGTCTTTCTAGGTTGAGCCTCACATTTGGCTTCCAGAAACTTTTAGCAAATTATTTCTGCCTTAACAGTCTTAATTTCAGTTGATACTTGTTATTTCTGTCCTGGATAGTACAATAATATCTTAACTAGATTCCACAATTCCAAGCAATTCTTTGTGGCTTTGTCAATGTTTTCTTTTTAAAACCTAAATGTGAAAGTGTCACATCTCCACTAAAAAACTAAAATCAGTTGCAAAGTTAAGATAAAATGTCCCAGACTTCCACTGATTTAGTTAATATTAAAGCTTTATTTATTCAAGACATTCACCCGAATGTTCCTTGCTTTCTAGCATAGTTATGCTAAATATTGTCTTTTCTGCCAGCTTTTGCTTTCTGGAACACCTTTCACTTCATATATATCCATAGGGAAGTTTTTCCAAAGCTTTAGTTTTCAAGGCTTAGTTCATTAATATTGAAAAAAAAAAAAAAACCCACAAAACCTCTGCAGAGAGAATTAATTAGATTAAATCCCTCCTCTCCTGTCTTTCCATATCCCTTCTTTTGTATCTGACATATAGCCTCAGTAAAATAATTAATATTAGAATACACATATCTTATGGGCATAAGCTCTTACTAGATTGTGACATCCTTAAAGACTATATTGATCTTTAAATTTCTATCATTCATTGGTCGATGATGAGTACCAGATACCCAATATTTTTAATTGTGTAAATAAATGAGTTCTAGTTTTATAGCTGCAGTTAAGAAAGTGGATAAGAAATAAAGTATATAATTTTAAAACACCTCCTATTTCTAATATATTCTACTACCTATAAATTAGTACTGCTGTTTCTATGTCCATTTTGTTTCCTGACTGCCTATCAACTTTGCTTAATAGTGGTTGTTTCTTAATGATTGTTCAATGTGTGTGAGATATCTAGCTTCAACTCCACTCCCTACTCCTGTTGCTGTAAGTGTGAGCAGGCAAATGATAGTAGCTGTGTTAGCATTAATTTAATAAAATGTAAACTTACTTAAACAACTAGTATTCACATTATGGTGCTTCAGAATATTTTTCAGGAGAAAGGCAGAGAGAAGTATATACTATTTCCAATAAGTTAGGAAAAAATAAGAAAATTTTCAAGTTAAAATGCTCTTTAGCCAATCTCTATGACTTAAAACATGTTTTATAGTATTGCCTGGAAATGTAAATTTCTTCCAAAAGCATCTATTGCTTTATTCACTAACTGGTATTTTAGGTACTTCCCAGAAAGAATAGAACTGTCATTACATTAAATAATATACAATATGGCAACTCTACTTAGTGTTATGTATTCTTATACCACTTTTTTCCATCATGCATTGTTTTTTTCTTCTGTAATTGTTCAGCATTTCAACATGTAAGTCTGAGGTGTGTGGAAATGTCAGAGTGTGAAAGTGTGGCTGTCTTTGTACATTATAAGTCTGCATTTATTACACAGATGCCGATCATACTGTCATCTCACAGGGGCAACGCCAACTTACAATCTCCCTATGTTTCAGTTTTTATGTAAGAAAAAAATATATTATGCAGAGTGAAGAATTGGCAGCCAAGAGGTAAATGCTGCTAAATGTCAGTTGACAAAATCATGAGAGCTTACGCACGAGAAACTATATATTTTTACTATATGACACTATATTAGGTTGGAAGAACAGCCTTCTGAAGAGGAGAAAAAATCTGACTATACTCTGATTTCTTGGAAGCAATCTTCTTCAAGAGAATAAAAATTAATTGCATGTAATTTTTTCTTATACTATTTAGGAAAACTTGTCTAAGTTTTAACAATATAATACAAGATTATTACTAAATCATCACATTAATGTGTTTTTAAAGAAATGTTCACTTTTAGAAGAAAGTATAACATTTTTCATGAAAAATATTACATGATAATCACTGTAGAGGCTTATATTGACAAATATATGATTTTTGCAAAAAAAAATTTAGCTTAGAAAATTGTAACATAAAGAAATATGTTTTTAGATAACTATAAAAATTCTACGCTAATATTCAGCCACATTTTCTTCTGGTTTTGGGGGTTTCAGTTTTGTTCAATTATGAAATTTTATCATATGCACAGTGCTATACCAAATACTTCATCAAAGTAATTATTCATTGACAAATTTTTCATGAAATCAATTATGTAAACTGTGATCTTTTTCTGTGCCTTCTTTTTTTTTTTTTTTTTTGTTAGGCGCAGCATCATACTTTCCTAAATTATTTAAAGTTTAGAATATGTTTTATTTTTCATCTTTGTAGCTCTTCATTAATTTTCCTGAACATTATTCTTTTATTTGGATTTCACACATGTGTCTTCCATGCAAGGCAATTCTATAAATTAAAAGACCATTTGAATTTGTATTGCAATTGCATGAAAATGCAATGGTCATTCAAAAATAATTCTCTTCTGATTATCAATTAAATTGTAACAAGCTACACCCCCAAACCTTAGTGGCTTAAAATGACAAATATTTTATCATAGCCCGTGATTCTGTGGGTCAATAATTTTGAGCGGATTTAGCTAGACAGTTGTGCTCCACATAGGTTTATGGTGGTAGCAACTACAATTGAGCCAATCAGGAGATTCCAAGACAACTTTATTCAAATACCTAATACCTTAGCCTGGGTAGCTGGAGTGCTCCCTCCCCATTTAGTCTAAGGGTCTCTCCACATGGACTCTTCCACAAATTGTTGAACCTCATGCATGGCATCTCAGGCTTCAAGAAACCAAGGCTGAAGCTTCTAGCTTCATAAAAAAATAGGCCTGAAGTAGCAGAGTCACTTTTGCTGTACTCTATTAGTCAAAGCAGTCACAAGCCAGCCAAGATTCAAGGAGAAGGAGCTAGATTCCACTGCCTGAAAAAAAAAAAAAAAAAAAAATTTGCAAAGATTCTGCAGCCATCTTTAATCCAGCATAGTTGACCCCCTGCTCACAATTTACCTGAAGTCTTGTAACATATCAGATACACTTATCTCCTCCCAAGACTCCCAAACTCTGACTCCATTACAGTCCCAGATCAAAGTGATGAAAAGAGGATTTTATCCCTTAAGATGTGGTATGTAGTATAGAGTATAAGACAAGGCTGAAATTCAGCCAATATACATTTGTGGTACCATCCTGGACGTTAAATTAATAAAGTACTTCCAAAGTTTGATTCTGTTTATAATCTCTCAGCTCTGCTCAATTCCTCACCACTGCCCCTGCCTTGAGTTCCTGTCCTTAATCCAGCATTCAGAGTGTTAAAACCTGGCACAGTCAGTGCTTTTGGGGATAAACCTTCAGCAAGAAGGCCCATCTTCTTCCTAATTGCAAAATACTCTTGATAATCTAATTCAATATTATTCATATCGACATTGGAAGGAAGACAAACTAGTAAAATTTACAAATAAAAGAGTTTAATACTGTATTATATTATTTATGCAGTAAATAGATTTGATAAGAGTCAGATAGCGATGTCCCAAGAACCTCATTTTCTCCTCCCTTTTGGTATCTTAGTCCAAATTAGCTCACCTAAACTATTCTTACTGTTCCTGGCTGGTAGGGCTGTTTCCAAGGCCTAAGAATGCAGGCCTTAGTGCTCACTGTATACATTTCTTATCACTCTTCCTGGCCCAGAGATACCATTGTATAGAGAAACTAGGTGTTTCCTAGCTCCTAGTAGGGTGCTAACTTATAAATATGGTCTGGAGGTATTTTTCCCACTCTTCTTGGTGTGCTCTGGCTTCATGCCTATGCATGCTTCTGGCTGAAGCTGGCCTCCCTCTGTGGAAACCTTGGCTGAGGTGCATACAGAACCCCTCCATGCCCCTCCATGTTATGGAATAGAGTTTGGAGGACAGCATGCTCTCTGCTACCTCTCTGATTGTTGATTATTCCCCCTCCCAAATTTTTATAACTGTATTCTGTGGCAGTAGTGGCATGTATCTGTAATGTCCTCCAACCCCACACAATACCATTCAATGAAATAATTAGTAAGGAATATTTCATCATTTTTACAACCATTTTAGATATTTTTGTTTACTTGAAAATGTAATAGCATGTTACATGAAAAACTAAAATGTATAGACTTAGGCAGAAATAATCCATTTGCTCTATCAGTTTCTGCATAAAGACTCAAATATTGCAAAAGTCACTGATTTTCATTAAAATTTTAAAATTTAATAATTCAGTTTATTTACTAGAAAATCTTACATTAAGTCAGTTTCAAAATATTTTTTCAATCGAATTTAATTTCAAAGCATCTGCAGAAAATTAGAATAAACAATGGCACTTTTGAAAATGTACATGTATGGTCTTATCAGCTTAATTATAACTTTGTTTTTGTCATTTCAGCTTCAGCATGTATATCTGGAGCTTGTCTGGTTGGAAATTTAAGACCTATGTTCTAGGAAATGGTTGACATTTTTTAGCAACATGAAGAAGCTGTTTATAGAGCCATTTGCAATCTATTAATTATAATCCACACCACCCATGTCATTATCATGTGAATTGAGCTGAAAGATCTGATCACGTGCTCTTCTGCACAGAGCAGATTACATCTATGTCACTCACTGAGCATTTTAAAAACACATTTTTAAAATTATTACAAATAGATAACATTATAAAGAATAAGCTTTGGGAAAAAACAAACATGGAAAATATTTTCAGTGCTTGAATCCTGTTGGGATTTAGACTTCTGGATAAATAATATTTTTAAATCTACATTTTTAGTCAATTGTGAAGAAAGGGATCCTGTTCTATTATTCTATCTTGTACATTTTTGTGAAACGTAGGAAAGTAATTGTTTTTTAATAGTTATTATAAAAATATACTAGTAACATATCTATTATTATTTTTGAGGGTGTGTGAGTCACTGTTCTTACCCTTTCTATACAGAACATCTTTTTGAAATAAGGGACATTGGGCTGTAGCTTTTGATAATAATTGTATTATTTTATTTCTTCACTTATTACATTGGATGAAAATTCAAGAATAATGCAATAGCAGTCATATTTCTTAAGATTAAATGGGAATGCCAACACATATGATCTATGAAAGATAAGCTTTATTTTCCCATTTTATTAACAACCTTTATTAATGTCATATATTTAATTTCATCAAACTTTTATAATCTATTAAATAATTATATATTTTTCCCTTTGACCAGTGATGAAACAAATTATATTAATATATTGAAACATTAACAGATTTATCTTTCTTTTTTTGAGACAAGAGTCTCACTGTGTCACCAAGCTGGAGTTCAGTGGCACGATCTCTGCTCACTGCAACCTTGGACTCCCGGGTTCAAGGGATCCTCCTGCCTCACCCAGACTCCTGAGTAGCTGGGACTACAGGCACCCACCACCACTCCCAGCTAATTTTTTGTGTTTTTAGTAGAGAAGGGGTTTCAACATGTTGACCAGGATGGTCTCGATCTCTTGACCTTTTGATCCACCCACCTCGGTCTCCCAAAGTGCTGGGATTACAGGCGTGAGCCACGGCTCCCGGCCAGATCACATAATCTTTTATGAGAATTCCCATACCAAAATTTACTTTATTACGTATTGTTGGATTTGTTTTGCTAGTATTTTAAAAATATTTTTTAAACTAAGATATTTCTTTAATTTCCAAACATGAGATTCTTTTTTGTGCTACTTTTGTCAAATTTTGGTAGAAGTTTACCAGCTTCATAACATGAATTTAGAAATTTTGTATCCTAGTCTATGTGTTGAAAAACTTTAATAGTATGTTTTAAAAATAGTTATTCTTGGTAAATTTTAGAAAATTGACTTTTCCTTTTCTTTTTTTTTTTTTTTTTGAGACAGAGTCTCCCTCTGTCGCCCAGGCTGGAATGCAGTGGCGCAATCTCAGCTCACTGCAAGCTCCGCCTCCCGGGTTCATGCCATTCTCCTGACTCAGCCTCCCAAGTAGCTGGGACTACAGGAGCCCGCCACCACGCCCGGCTAAGTTTTTGTATTTTTAGTAGAGACGGGGTTTCACCGTATTAGCCAGGATGGTCTCGATCTCCTGACCTTGTGATCCCCCCGCCTCGGCCTCCCAAAGTGCTGGGATTACAGGCATGAGCCACCATGCCCGGCCCCGAAAACTGACTTTTAAAAACATCCGACTAGAGATAAAAAATTATCTCTAGGAGAGATAATTATTTGACATTTTTCTATTTTATTCAAGTGTATTCACCTTGTTTTATTCTCATTTTTTAAATAAAACCTACTGATCATCTATGTTTTGCTACAAATCTCCCATTTGGTTCTGATTTTTCAAATGCTATCTGAAAATATACATAGTAAATAGTTTGACGGTTTTTCTATAAAATATTTGTTTTAAATTTATGTATCTGCTTTCTTTCTTTCCTTCCAATTGACTAGGATTTTAAAAGTTTTTATAATAATTTTTAAAAATAATTTTCTATGTATTTTTAATTCTACTATGTAATAATTTTTTCTTTTATCTCTGTTATTTCCTTGTTGCTATTTTGATTTATGCAGTTCGTTTTAAACCATTATCTCTTCTCTCTTCCTGCTTAATTTTAGTCCTTTCTGTTCGCCAATTGAGTCTTTGAGTGTTTTGTTATAAAGGTAAGCATGTTACAACATCTTTGTTGGATTCATTTATGTTTCAAAATTCCTTTGCGACCCCATCACCACCACAGCCCCTCCAAAAAGAGCAAGTTGCCTAATATTTATTCGTCCAGTTACACTTTTCCACTTCAAAGCTCTTTAGCTTGGTATACTTTTATGTAATATTTAATATTTGGAGAAATATTCTTAATTCAATGTATTTCTACCTGACGATTTATTTTCACTTAGTTATCTTTAATAGGCTTATGAAACATCTTAATGCAGACTATTTTTAGTTTTCCATTATGTGTTTTTTTTGGAAACAGGGTGTCACTCTGTTGCCCAGGCTAGAGTGTAACGACGTGATCTCCACTCACTGCCACCTACGCCTCCTGGGTTCAATTGATTCTTGTGCCTCAGCCTCCTGAGTAGCTGGGACTACAGGCCCGCGCCATCATGACTGGCTAATTTTTGTATTTTTGGTAGAGACGGAGTTTCGCCATATTGGCCAGGCTGGTCTCAAACTCCTGACCTCAAACGATCCGCTGGCCTCGGCCTCGGCCTTGGCCTCCCAAAGTGCTGGGATTACAGATGTGAGCCACCACACCCAGTCTCCATTCTGTATTTTAAATGCCGTTCATGCTCAATTCTCTGTATTTTCTTTTCTCCAGCAAAACCAATAGCCTCATATTTTCTCTATACAATACTGATTTAGTCATCTGTATCATTCATGTTGACTTTAATTCTAATACTATATTTTGTTTCTGTAGTTACTGATCTATTTTTTTTGGTTTTCTTCTCAGCTGGTCAATTAGCAATTTACTATATTTTACCAATTTTTCTATTACATATATTTTTTTTAAAAACGTGTTCTGGTGGGCAGTTGGGGGAGAGAAATTTTATTGGTAATAAAAGGCAGGAGATTTCTACTATGTTTCTTTCCTTTGTATTTTTCCATAGCATGCCCTTTGTATGCTATCACATTGTCTTATTTGGTTATCTAGTTTGTGTATTATTATTGGAGAGAACAGTTGTGTGTCTACTTATTCTTGACTGAAGAGGGTAATATGCAAGCTTAGCAGGGTAATTTTCATGACCAGCAGCAGGGTAGGAGAATCCTTCTGTTCTTTGGTTGCTCTTAAAATTCTTTTTTCTGATTTTAAGTTACTGACTGGGAGATATAAATATACTTCTTTATTTCAGTAATTATTATCATTCTAAGAAAAAGAAAAGCCTTTTCAGGACAAAATTCCTTCCATGAACGCTTTAAATCTTTTACAGAACTCAACGTAATTTGGGACACATATAAATTTCTTTTGATGGCATTGAATCTATAAATTACCTTGGGCAGTATGGCCATTTTCACGATATTGATTCTTCCTATCCATGAGCATGGTATGTTCTTCCATTTGTTTGTGTCCTCTTTTATTTCACTGAGCAGTGGTTTGTAGTTCTCCTTGAAGAGGTCCTTTACATCCCTTGTAAGTTGGATTCCTAGGTATTTTATTCTCTTTGAAGCAATTGTGAATGGAAGTTCATTCATGATTTGGCTCTGTGTTTGTCTGTTACTGGTGTATAAGAATGCTTGTGATTTTTGCACATTAATTTTGTATCCTGAGACTTTGCTGAAGTTGCTTATCAGCTTAAGGAGATTTTGGGCTGAGACAATGGGGTTTTCTAAATATACAATCATGTCATCTGCAAATAGATTCAATGCCATCCCCATCAAGCTACCAATGAGTTTCTTCACAGAATTGGAAAAAACTGCTTTAAAGTTCATATGGAACCAAAAAAGAGCCCGCATCTCCAAGACAATCCTAAGTCAAAAGAACAAAGCTGGAGGCATCATGCTACCTGACTTCAAACTATACTACAAGGCTACAGTAACCAAAACAGCATGGTACTGGTACCAAAACAGAGATATAGACCAATGGAACAGAACAGAGTCCTCAGAAATAATACCACACATCTACAGCCATCTGATCTTTGACAAACCTGAGAGAAACAAGAAATGGGGAAAGGATTCCCTATTTAATAAATGGTGCTGGGAAAATTGGCTAGCCATAAGTAGAAAGCTGAAACTGGATCCTTTCCTTACTCCTTATACGAAAATTAATTCAAGATGGATTAGAGACTTAAATGTTAGACCTAATACCATGAAAATCCTAGAGGAAAACCTAGGTAGTACCATTCAGGACATAGGCATGGGCAAAGACTTCATGTCTAAAACACCAAAAGCAACAGCAGCAAAAGCCAAAATTGAACAATGGGATCTCATTAAACTAAAGAGCTTCTGCACAGCAAAAGAAACTACCACCAGAGTGAACAGGCAACCTACAGAATGGGAGAAAATTTTTGCAATCTACTCATCTGACAAAGGGCTAATATCCAGAACCTACAAAGAACTCAAACAAATTTACAAGAAAAAAACAAACAACCCCATCAAAAAGTGGGCAAAGGATATGAACAGACATTTCTTAAAAGAAGACATTCATACAGCCAACAGACACATGAAAAAATGCTCATCATCACTGGCCATCAGAGAAATGCAAATCAAAACCACAATGAGATACCATCTCACACCAGTTAGAATGGCGATCATTAAAAAGTCAGGAAACAACAGGTGCTGGAGAGGATGTGGAGAAATAGGAACACTTTTACACTGTTGGTGGGATTGTAAACTAGTTCAACCATTATGGAAAACAGTATGGCGATTCCTCAAGGATCTAGAACTAGATGTCCCATATGACCCAGCCATCCCATTACTGGGTATATACCCAAAGGATTATAAATTATGCTGCTATAAAGACACATGCACACGTATGTTTATTGCAGCACTATTCACAATAGCAAAGACTTGGAACCAACCCAAATGTCCATCAGTGACAGATTGGATTAAGAAAATGTGGCACATATACACCATGGAATACTATGCAGCCATAAACAAGGCTGAGTTTGTGTCCTTTGTAGGGACATGGATGCAGCTGGAAACCATCATTCTTAGCAAACTATCACAAGAACAGAAAACCAAACACCGCATGTTCTCACTCATAGGTGGGAACTGAACCATGAGATCACTTGGACTCAGGAAGGGGAACATCACACACTGGGGCCTATCATGGGGAGGGGTGAGGGGTGAGGGATTGCATTGGGAGTTATACCTGATGTAAATGACGAGTTGATGGGTGCTGACGAGTTGATGGGTGCAGCCCACCAACATGGCACAAGTATACATATGTAACAAACCTGCACGTGTGCACATGTACCCTAGAACTTAAAGTATAATAATAATAAATAAATAAATAAATAAAATAAATAAAATAAAAAAAAAATTCCTTTGATGGATTAAAAAATGGTGTAGTGATACTATGAAGATGAAATTGGTAGAGCAATAAAAATTCTTACTTCATATTTCATATACATGCCAAAATTCTTGATTTGAAGTCATACAGCCATTCGTAGCTATTGTGTGTAAATCTGTGTCTTGTGCTAAGCATGCTTTCACCCCCAACGTTGTTTACGGTCAAATACTTGGATTTGCTCATTTATATGCCCCAACTGTAGAATAATCTTACACATTTTTATAAACATGTGTTGTTGCACACAAGAAAATAAAATGTAAAATGTAGAATTTTAAATGTGTTAAAATGTAATTTTTGAAACATGGAAAGGTAACACAAAACAAGTGTTATGCTTGTTTCCTCAATCATACTCTACATGACTAGCAGAGTCATTGGACCCAAGCATAAATGAGCAAGGCCAAAGTTAAGTAGGCTATTTTTCATCAAATTAGTAGCTTGGCTTCTTTTTATGCAGGATTGCAAACCTCAGTTCGTTTTGGCTGACCCTTAATATTTGTATGGTCTGATGTCCGATATCTATTATATATCCCTGTCCTTCTGCCTGCTAGTACACAATCTGCTTTGTTCAGTTGTTGCTAATATTAAAAACTTTTACTTAGTGAAGGTTTAACTACTGTTTCTGCAATTTAGTGTTTAAAATGGCTCATATTCCTGTTCATTCATGGATGTCTATACTTTATATATACAAGCCTTGTTGCAAGGGTCATTTACAAATATTTTTAAATTCAGTTCATAATTTTTTCCTTCTTAAAATTTACCTAACAACCTTCACCATCATCACCCAGGTGGATTTGCCCAGTATATTCTTAAAGCCACCAATGCATTTTTTATATGAAACAAAATTGTGTATCTTATCTCTCCAATTACAATGTAGCTCTTTTTCAATTAGAGGTTACATCTTATTTATCTTTGCAACACTAGTACTTAGTATGCCAGTGAAAACTACTAAATTAGCTTGTTTTACAAAATGTATGCTATAGGTGCTCCTGGTTATAATACAGAAACTATTGCTATTTGTAGAAAAGGTATCAGTAGCAGGGGCCTGGCCAAAGTCCCTGTTCTGTTACTTACCAGCTAAAGATAATCAGGCAAACTAATGTCCATTAAACAGGATTAAATTTTTTGCATTCCTCATAGGGTTGAGAATTTAATGAGTTATGGTATATAACCCACATAGCAAGCATTGAATAAATTTTAATGAATGTTATTATCCCTGTATGTCAGTAAGGTAGTATACTTTTATAAGTATACTTTTATAAGTATACTACCTTACTGACATACAGGGATAATAACATTCATACTTTGATCCTTACAAAGTACTATCTTTTAGAATACTACTTATATTCTTTTAGAATACTACTTATATTCTAAAAATTAAAGTTAAGAGTACCAGAATTACTTTGCAGTGAGTTGTCATCAGAGTATAATTTAATATTTCACTTGTCGGTGACCCAGTTCTAGTAATTAACATTAAGTGGGGTTTATAAAAAGATCAGTGGTAGATTTATATAACACAGCCATAAGGAAGATTTGAAACTCCTAGTGCTTTGTAGTGCTAAAACTCAATAGCTCATTAAAGCATATTAGCAAGTCCACATGTTTCTGAGGAGACTATCGTGATCTGGGTGTCTATTACTCTATCAATGTTTACAACTCTATTTAGTGCATCTCTCTAGGCTATCATTTTATCTTTAAATCTCCCATACTGGGTACAATGTTGGCAGATAGACACTCAATAACTACATTTAGGGAGAACAAAAACAAGAAACAAAAACACTTCTGTAAAACAATGGCCCGATTATCAAAAATTCAATTTATTTACAACAAAACTATGCTTAAAGTGGTAAAATGTGTGCTTCCAATATTATTTGGTTTATGTTATTACAGTGGAGATTAATTTTTCAAACTGTCTTTATTGTTGTTTTCTTCACTTGGCTTTTTTTAAAAAAAGTTACTATGTATTTTATGAAAAATCATGTGCTAAGGAAAAAAATATGAAAATGAGACCTACCAATTTAGTTATTTAATGTTTTAAGTTTTATTTTTAATTGATGCATGATAATTCTACATGCTTATGAGGTAAAGAGTGATGCTTCCATATGTGTATAGCTTGCATAAAGATCAAATCAAGATATATAGCTTATCTATCACCTCAAACGCTTATTTCTTGGTGGTGAGAAAATTCAGAATCTTTTCCAGTTATTTTAAAATATAGAATATTGTTAGCTATCATTACTCTACTTTGTAATAGCACACCAGAATGTATTCCTCCTATATAGTTGTAATTTTGTATCCATTGAACAGTCTCTGCCCATCTTTTGCTTTTCCCCTGCCTTCCCCAGCCTCTGGTAACCACTATACTACTCTACTCCTATATCAACTATTTTAGATTCTGCAAATGAATCAGATATGTGGTATTTGTCTTTCTGTGGCTGGCTTATTTTACTTAGCATAATGCTCTCCAGTTCCATTTGTGTTGCTTCAAATGACAGGATTTCATTGTTTGTAATATCTGAATAGTATTCCATTATATATATATATCACATTTTCTTTATCCATGCTTCCACTGATGGACATTTGAGTTGGGTACTCATCTTGGTTACTGTGTGTATAATGCTACAATAATCTTAGAAGCACAATTATCTCTTCAACATACTGATTTTATTTCCATTAGATAACTGCTCAGTAGTGGGATTGCTGGATCATATGGCAGTTCTACTTTTTATTTTTTTGAGGAAGCTCCATACTGTTTTACATAATAGCTGTACTAATGCCCACCAACAGAGAACAAGAGTTCCCCTTTGTCTGGATCTTTATAAGCAATTGTTAATTTTTTGGCTTTTGAATAATAGTCATTCTAATTGTGGTGAGGTGATATCTCATTGTGATTGTGATTTGGATTTTCCTAATGGTTGGTAATGTTGAGCATTTTTTCATATGCCTATTGGCTATTTGTATGGTACCAATTTAAGCTTTACATTTCATCAAAGTTAATTCTTAATTGTTTTAAATATTTTGTCAAAATAAAGTGGAAATGTGTTTAATCATGAGATTTGGGGAAAGGATAAATCTTGCCTTGCAATATACTAAAGACAGACATGTATTAATCAACAAAGTACCTTAAGAAAATAACTTCGTAAGACTTCATGTCTAAAACACCAAAAGCAACGGCAGCAAAAGCCAAAATTGACAAATGGGATCTCATTAAACTAAAGAGCTTCTGCACAGCAAAAGAAACTACCATCAGAGTGAACAGGCAACCTACAGAATGGGAGAAAATTTTTGCAATCTACTCATCTGACAAAGGGCTAATATCCAGAACCTACAAAGAACTCAAACAAATTTACAAGAAAAAAACAAACAACCCCATCAAAAAGTGGGCAAAGGATATGAACAGACATTTCTTAAAAGAAGACATTCATACAGCCAACAGACACATGAAAAAATGCTCATCATCACTGGCCATCAGAGAAATGCAAATCAAAACCGCAATGAGATACCATCTCACACCAGTTAGAATGGCAATCATTAAAAAGTCAGGAAACAACAGGTGCTGGAGAGGATGTGGAGAAATAGGAACACTTTTACACTGTTGGTGGGATTGTAAACTAGTTCAACCATTATGGAAAACAGTATGGCGATTCCTCAAGGATCTAGAACTAGATGTCCCATATGACCCAGCCATCCCATTACTGGGTATATACCCAAAGGATTATAAATTATGCTGCTATAAAGACACATGCACACGTATGTTTATTGCAGCACTGTTCACAATAGCAAAGACTTGGAACCAACCCAAATGTCCATCAGTGACAGATTGGATTAAGAAAATGTGGCACATATACACCATGGAATACTATGCAGCCATAAAAAAGGCTGAGTTTGTGTCCTTTGTAGGGACATGGATGCAGCTGGAAACCATCATTCTTAGCAAACTATCACAAGAACAGAAAACCAAACACCGCATGTTCTCACTCATAGGTGGGAACTGAACCATGAGATCACTTGGACTCAGGAAGGGGAACATCACACACTGGGGCCTATCATAGGGAGGGGTGAGGGGTGAGGGATTGCATTGGGAGTTATACCTGATGTAAATGACGAGTTGATGGGTGCTGACGAGTTGATGGGTGCAGCCCACCAACATGGCACAAGTATACATATGTAACAAACCTGCACGTTATGCACATGTACCCTAGAAATTAAAGTACAATAATAATAAATAAATAAATAAATAAATAAATAAATAAATAAATAAAAAAGAAAAAGAAAAAAAAAGAAAAGAAAAGACAAAAGGACCTGTATTGTTTTGGAATAACACATAGGTGGTAAAACTGTAAAGAAAATAGAAAAAGAAATTTCCTGAAAATCAGGATCGTGATTGTTCAGAGAGAAGGTTGAGATGTGTGGTCAGAAAGAGTCATATAGGTGGCTTCCTCTGTGCTTCTAGTTTTCTTTTTCTTGACTGGATACTGGTTACACATTGTTCAAATTAAAATTATTCTTAAAATTATTCTGTAAAATTAAAATACAGGTTTGCTATTTTTTCTGACTTTTCTGTATGTTTATGTTTAACAATAAAATTAATTTTCAGAATTTAAGGTAAAATAAAAAAAAGAAAACAACTTCGTGCATATGGAAATAAGAAATTAAATCATAAATGTTAATTAATGGTTTAATTTAATAGCTATTAATTAATTAATTAATAGCTATTAAAAAACAATGTGATTGGAGAAGAAAACATAAATTATGGCAGGGTATAGTGGCTGACTCCTGTAATTCCAGCACTTTGGGAGGCCGAGGAGGGAGGATCACTTTAGTCCCTGAGTTTGAGACTAGCCTAGGCAACACAGTGGGACCCTGTCTCTATAAAAATACATAAATAAAAGATAGGTAGATGAAGAAATAAATAAGATAACATAAAGTATAACAAAGCTCTCTTTTGTAATCTGTTTTGACTTTTTACCCTCTCTCATTAATAAATTGTCATTGAATTGTAAAGTCATCCCAGTGAGAAGATGATGATGTTGGTACACACTATACTGTATTTGTTGGGGCTCATAAAAAAGATACCCAAGAGTATGGCAACTTTGAACTAAAAGAGCAGCTTCAAGGTGTCTCTGACCCTTCCCCTCTCTGGAATCTCTTTCATTCCTGAAGTACCCCGTGTGGTATTCTCTAAAATTCTCTTATCTGATTAAGGGAAATTCCTCCAGAATAAGGGTCGTCTTTGACCCTCTCCCTGATCTACATTAACCAGACAAGATTAATTCCTGTTGCAGGAGAGAAGACTAAAAGTCTCCATGCCCACGTTACCATGCCCAGGTAGACTTTTCACTTATTTTTTTCAACTATTCTTCTAAGGTCTGCTACCTGAGAGCCTTTATCTGTATAATAAGAAAACTTTTATTTTCTATGACATTTCTGTCCCTTCGCTTTCCCATGTTAGCATCTCCACCTCCCTACCTATCCATCAGAGGTCCCTGTTTCTTTCTGTAGCTCACGGTGCTATTTTAAACTCCAGCCATCTGGACCTGAGTTTAATCTTTCACGTGGCTCTCGTGTACTTGCACATTAATAAACTTGTACACCTTTTTTCCTTTAATCTGTCCATTGTTCATTTGTTCCATACCTTCATGAGATAGAAAAAAATCTTCCACCCCTACATATGTAAGCCTAGAACATATGACTATTAATGTGAAGATTGAGGTATAAGTAGATATTAGTGAAATTAAACATTTTATATAGAAAGCATTCATTTAAACATATGATTTAATATATTTATTTTATTGCAAATAATACTAAATCATCAGAAAAAGTTCTACCATAGATAAATGAGGGTCGGAGACTGAATTATATACCTCTAGAAAGGTAATTGGACTTACGTTTGCAATAACATCTTTGACTTGTGGATCTGTATTAGCCTACTAGGAGTGTCATAAGAGACTGGGTGGCTTAAGCATCAGAAATTTATTTTCTTACAGTTTTGGAGGCTGGAAGTCCAAGAGTAAAGTCCCAGCAGTGTTGGTTTCTGGGGCAGCCTCTAGCCTTAGCCTGCCGTCGTAATATCTTTTTTTCTGTGTGCAGGCATCCTCGGTATCTCTTCCTCTTCTAAAAAGAACTTCAGTCATATTGAATTAGAGCACTGTCTTTAGGATTTGATTTAATTTTAATTACCTCTTTAAAGGTCTAATCTGCAAATATTGTCACACGGTGGGCAAGGAATTCAATATATGAATTTTGGGAAAACACAATTCAATCCAAAATATGTTTTACTTTCAGAACAATTCAGGAATGTGGATATGTAGAATAACATCTATTCTACATATTCCTGGTAATTCTCCATATCCATAACTACCTGAATGGATACAGATAATTCCGAAAGCTTTTAGGAAATGTTAGCAGCAGAATAGATGAGAGCTCAAAGTGTCAAGATATTTTTACTTAAATTAAACAGTGAATTATAGTGTTGATCATAATTAATATAAGAACCATAGGAAAATAAACTTTTGTATAGGATATGCTCCAATAATTTTTACATATTATTCATAGATAGATAAACAGATAAACTGAACAGAGTCATACAAATGAAACAACTTGTAAATTTCCACAATAATTTGCTGTAAAGTTCAAAACATAAAAATAATATTATAGAATAATGTTATTGAAGGGTAGGGCCTACATTTAAAGAAAAATCAATTTCCATTAGATCTCCAGCCTGACATATGCTGAACATTTTATACATATATGTTGAATGAATTTGTTTATTAAAACAGTGTGGAGCAAATAAATATAATGTCTGTTTTTATAAAAAAATGATTTATATAAAGTTTATCATTATTGCTAACTTAATTAATTTAATAGAATTTAGTTTTTGCTCCAAATATCAAGGTCTACCAGGAATCGGTAAGGTATGTTAGACCCACTCTCTATTTTCCAGGGGGTCATAGTATATATAGAGAGATACATTATTATGAAATAGTGAAATATTAAAATAAATCTTCAATGATGTCCTGAGGTTAAAAGAAAGCATAGAAGAATGAACAACTCACCAGACCTGGAGGTCTCTGAGAAGATTTCACAGAGGTTAACGATATATGAATAGACTGCAAAGTATAAGCAGGTAAGAGACTTAAGGATGTTTTCAGCAAAAAGAGAAATAAAATTAACTATTATGATGGTATAAAGAAGCATCCTGTGGAATAAAAAAGAAAACTCTTATTTATACTTATAAAAAGAATTAGTAGGAATTGGACAACAGATGGCTCTGGATTAAAAGTCTGGAGTTAAGCTATAAAATACTTCAAATTTTAGCCTCTAGCATGGTATCAGGTACCAGCAAGCTTTTCCTGTGAAGGGTAAAATATTAAGCACCTTAAGTTTTGTAGAACGTAGCTCTCAGTCACAGCTACTTACCATTGAAGTGTAAACTACTCATAGACAGTACGTCAACAAAGGAATGTGGCTATGTTACTATAAAATGCTATTTACAAAAACAGCTATAGTTTTCCAAGCTCTGCTTTAGCAAGTGGATACAAAAGAATGGTCAACTTTTATTCAGAAACTGTTATAAGAAAAATAAGTTGAAAATATTAATTTCATGTTTTAATTTGTCCTTTTGCAGACTTTCACTTTTCATTTTCACCTTCAAAGTCAAGCAGTAAATTATTTTTATTTCAAGGACGAGACAGTGATTATCTTGTCCAATAAAAAAGCAAATAAAGTCAGATACAGTGTCTCATACCTGTAATCCCTGCATTTTGGGGGGCTGAAGCAGGAGAGTCGCTTGATCCCAGAATTTGAGACTAGCCTAGGCAACATAGTGAGACCTCCATCTCTACAAAAAATTAGCCAAGCGTGGTGGCACTTTCCTGCGCTTGAGTCTAGAAGTTTGAGGCTAGCCTAGGCAACATAGTGAGACCTCTATCTCTACAAAAAATTAGCCAAGTGTGGTGGCACTTTCCTGTAGTCAGAGCTACTTGGGAGGCTGAAGCAGGAGGATCACTTCAGCCTTGGAAACTGAAGCCACAGTGAGCCGTGATGACACCACTGCATTCCAGCCTGGGCTGCAGAGTTCCTGCCTCAAAAAACAAAACAAAATAAAATAAAACTTAAGAAAAGTGTATAAGCTAAATTTCATTATTCTTTTTATCAAACCAAGACTTAAACTAGAAAAATGTGTAATAAATTCGGGGAAAAGAGAGAATTTGATCACACAAGAAGTAGAAAATAGAAAAGCTAGTCCTTCCTGTACTGGAGGATTGCATCAAGAATAATGGAGAGTTTCTGCCATGAAGTGCCATGGTGGTGGGGGTAGGGGTGTAGATAAAGAATAGTAGAGAGAACAGCAAAAGAGTTAGGTGCTCTGGATGTGTTCATCATACCTCTTTAGGATCCAGTATCACATAAGGGAGGAGTGTGCTAAACGCAGGAGTTACTGTGTACCACTAATATCAGGACTCTAGGTGGAGATCACTTTCTATGTTATTCCCCTACTCCACACCAGAAACCGGCCCCATCACAGTACAGTGCTACATACATCAGGGATAGTCAGAGTCCTGTTTGCACTCGCCGATTGCCTCTGTTCTCAGGTGCAGTGGATAGAACCTTCTGGCAGTGTGGAACCTTCTGGTGCTCCATAGAGAAAACTGAGAAACAAGAAGCAGAGAAAAATCATCTTCACTAGTGGAAGACATGAATGAAATAAAGAAGGAAGAGAAGACCACAAAACAACCAGAAAACAGATAACAAAATGGAAGGAGTACGTCCTTACTTATCAATGATCAATGATAACATTGAATGTAAATAGACTAAACTCTCTAATCAAAAGACATAGACTGGTTAAATGGATGAAAAAACAAGACCATTCATCTGTTGTCCACAAGAAACACACTTTACCTATAAAAACACACATAGACTGAAATACAGGGATGGAAAAAGAGATTCCATTCCAATGGAAAACAAAAAAGAACAGAAGTCACTATACTTATATCAGACAAATTAGATTTCAAAACAAAAACTATAAGAAGAGACAAAGAAGGTCACTATATAATTATAAGGGGTCAATTCAGCAAATGATATAACAATTTTCAATATATATGCACCCAACACTGGAGCAACAAGACATATCAAGAAAGTATTATCATAGTTAAAAATACAAATAGGCCCCAATATAATAATATCTGAAAACTTCAACACCCAACTTTCAGCATTGGATGGATTTTCCAGACACAAAATCAATAAAGAAACGTCTGACTTAATCTGCACTGTAGATTAAATGTATCTAATAGATATTTACAGATCATTTCATCCAAGAGCTGAAAAATACACATTCTTTTCCTCAGCACATGTATCATTCTCAAGGGCAGATCATGTATTAGGCCAGAAAACATAAAACATTCAAATGAATAATATCAAGAATCCGCTCTGACCACAATGGAATAAAACTAGAAATTAATAACATGAAGAATTTTGATAACTATACAATTACATGGAAATTAAACAATATGCTTCTTAATGAACAATAGGTCAATAAGGAAATTAAGAAAAAAATTGAAAAATTCCCCAAAACAAATTAAAATAGAAATACAACCTATCAAAGTCTATGAGATACAAGAAAAGCAATACTAAGAGGGAAGTTTATAGCTATAAGTGCCTGCATCAAAAAAGGGGAAAAATTTCAAATAAACAATCTAACAATGCATCTTAAGAACTACAAAAGCAAACCAAACCCAAAATTAGTAGAAGAAAAGAAATAATAAAGTTCAGAGAAGATATAAACAAAATTGAAATTAAAAAAACACTAAAAATCAATAAAAAATTGTTTTTTTTGAAAATTTTAACAAAACTGAGAAATCTTTAGCTAATCTAAGAAAAAAGAGAGAAAATACAAGTAAATAAAATCAGAAATAAAAAGGAGACATTACAACTGACACTGCAGAAATTCCAAGAATCATTAGTGACTGCTATGAGCAACTATAGTACCAATAAGTAAAAAGTCTAGAAGAAATGGACAAATTTCTAGATACATACAACTTACCAAGTTTAAAACAGGAAGAAATCCAAAACCTGAACCCACCCAAAACAAGTAATAAGGTTGAAGCTGTAATGTAAAGTCTCCCAGTAAATAAAAGCTTTGGTCCTAATGGCTTCACTGCTAAATTCTACCAAACATTTAAAGAAAAACCAATACCAATCCCACTCAAACTATTCCAAAAAATAGAGGAGGAGGAAATACTTCCACACTCATTCTATAAGACCAGTATTACTGTGATACCAAAACCAGACAAAGACACATCATAAAAAGAAAACAACATGCCAATATCTCTGATTAATATTAATGCAAAAATCCTCAATGAAATATTATCAAACTGAATTAAACTATATGTTAGAAAGATCATTCGTCATGGCTAAGTGGGATTTATCCCTGTGATATGAGCATGGTTCAGCATACACAAATCAATCAATATGTTATATCATATCAACAGAATGAAGGGTAAAAAACATACGATCACGTCAATTGATGCTAAAAAAGCATTTGATAAAACTCAACAACCCTTCATGACAAAAACCAAAAATATTGGTGATAGCAGAAACATATCTCAACATAATAAAAGCTGTATATGACAGACTCACACAGCTAGTATTACACTAAAATGAGGGAAAACTGAAAGCCTTTCCTCTATAAGCTGGAACAGACAAGAATGCCCACAGTCACCACTGTTATTCAACATAGTGCTGGAAATCCTAGCTAGAGCAATCAGACAAGAGGAAGATATAAAGAGTGTCCAACTTGGAAAGGAATAGGTCAAAATATCCTTATTTCCAGATGACATTATCCTCTATTTTGAAAAACATAAAGACTCCACAAGAAACTATTAGAATTGATGAACAAATTCAGCAAAGCTGTAGCCTGTAACATCAACATACAAAAATCAGTAGCATTTCTATATGCCACCACTGAACGATGTACAAAAAGAAATAAAAAATAGTCCCATTCACAATAGTCACACATAAAATACCTAGGAATTAACCCAAAAAGTGAATGATCTCTATAATGAAAACTGTAAGACACTGATGAAAGGAATTGAAGAGGACACCAAAAACATGAAAAAATATTCCATGTTCAGGGATTGGAAGAATCAGCATTGTTAAAATATTCATACTACCCAAAACAATCTTCAGATTCAATGCAATCCCTTTTAAAATACCAATGACATTCTTCACATAAATAAAAATATTATATAATTTATATGAAACCACAAAAGACAGAGAATAGCCAAAGCTATCCTAAGCAAAATGAGCAAAATGAGAGGAATCATACTACCTGACTTCAAATTATACTATGGAGCTGTAGTAACCAAAAGAACATGGTACTGGCATAAAAACAGACACATAGATCAATGCAACAGAATAGAAAACCCAGAAACAAATCCACACACCTACTATGAATTCATTTTCAATGAAAGTATCAAGAACACACACTGGGGAAAAGATAGCCTCTTCAATAAATGGTGCTAAGAAAACTGGAGACCCACATGCAGAACAACGAAACTAGAGCCCCATCTTTTGCCATATACAAAAAAAAAAATCAAATCAAAGTAGATTAAAGACTTACATCTAAGACCTCAAACCATGAAACTACCAAAATAAAACTACCAAAATGAAACTCTCCACAACTGTCTGGGCAAAAATTTCTTGAGCAATACCCCACAAGCACAGGCAATGAAGGCAAAATGCACAAATGGCATCTCATCAAGTTAAAAAGTTTCTGCACAGTAAAGGATACAATCAAAAAAGTGAAGTGATAGCCCACAGAATAGGAGAAAATATTTGCAAACTGCCCATCTGACAAGAGATTAACTACCAGAATGTATAAGGAGCTCAAACAACTCCATAGGAAAAAAATCTAATAATCTGATCAAAAGATGGACAAAATATTTGAATAGACATTTCTCAAAAGAAGGCATACAAATGGCATAGAAATGAATAGATACTCAATGTCATTGATCATGAGAGAAAATGCAAATCAAAAATATAAGATATCATCTCATCCCAGTTAAAATGGCTTATATCCAAAAGATAGGCAATAATAAACACTGGCAGCATGTGGAGAAAATGAAACCCTTGTACACTGTTGGTAGAAATGTAAGTTAGTACAACCACTATGAAGAATAGTTTGAAAATTCCTCTAAAAACTGAGCTACCATAGTATCCAGCAATCCCAATGCGGGGTACACACCCCAAAGAAAGGACATCAGTATGTCGAAGAGATATCTGCACCTCCTATTTGTTGTGGCACTGTTTATAATAACTAAGGTTTAGAAGCAGCCTAACTGCCCATCAACAGATGTATGGATAAACAAAATGTGGTACTAATACATAATCAAGTGCTGTTCAGCCACACAAAAAAAATGAGATCCAGTCATTTACAACAACATGGATGGAAATGTAGATCATTAGGTTAAGTGAAAATATGCCAGACACAGAAAGACAAACATTGCATGTTCTCACTTATTTGTGGGATCTAAAAATCAACACAATTGAACTTATGGATGTAGAGAGTAGAAGGATGGTTACCAGAGGCTGGGAAGGGCAGTTGGGGTGTAGGGGAGATGGAGATAGTTAATAGGTACAAAATCATAGTTAGAAAGAATGAATAAGATCTTCTATTTGATAGCGCAACAGGGTGACTATAGTAAATAATAACTGTAGATATTAAAATAACTTAGAGTGTAATTGGATTGTTTGCAACTCAGTGGATAAATGCTTGAGGCGACAGATACCCCATTCTTCATAATGTGCTTCTTTCACATTGCATGCCTGTACAAAAATACCGCATATGTCCCATAAATATATACATGTACTATATACCCACAAAAATTAAAAATTAAATAGAAGAGAAAAATTAAGGCTGCCATGCAAGCAGACAATACATGATTCAAGTGGAGCACATGGCAGAAACTCTGAGACCTGTGCATGTGTCAGCTAAGGTAGAGCACCACTGGACACGTGGGAAGATGCCAGGTAAGAGTTATACAGTTGCCAGGCGTGGTGGTTCACACCTGTAATCCTAGCACTTTGGGAGGCCGAGGCGGGTGGATCACAAGGTCAGGAGTTCGAGATCAGCCTGACCAACATGGTGAAACCTCATCTCTACTAAAAATACAAAAATCAGCCGAGTGTGGTGGCATGCACCTGTAATCCCACCTACTCAGGAGGCTGAGGCAGGAGAACTGCTTGAACCCAGGAGGCAGAGGTTGCAGTGAGCCGAGATCATGACACTGCACTCCAGCCTGGGCAACAGAGTGAGACTCTGTCACAACACACACACACACACACACACACACGCACGCACACGAAGAATTATACAGTCACCACAGCAGAGGCCACTGGGTCAGATAAACCATACCTACCTCCATAATATGAAACACCTCTATGGGAAGAATGTAGGGAAGGTGGACAAATATAAAGAACTAAAATTTAAGAGACAGATAATTTTTCCTTACAATAAACCTATTTAACAAACATGGAAAATAGACTCTCTAAATTATTACAAAAACTAAATTTTCAAAAGTCAACTAAAAACTAGTTTTGGTAAAGTGGCTTATAATACTGAATTACCAGCACATCATGTCTAAAAGGTCAATTTTCTTTGCACGTGTGAATAGTTTCAATATAGTGAAGTTGATATGCAATTCTGCTTCAAAAAGCATATCTAAAAATTGTCTTTTAGAAAACTAAACCTAAATAAAGTAAAAAAAAAACAAAAAGCAGGACAATAACAGTAGAGAGGAAACATTTCTAAGACAGAAAGAACAGTTAAGAGATTTGATGCATCATCATGAAAATCTGAACTGAAAAAAAAAAACAAACAATAAAAGTAATGAAAAAAAGACATGAATGAATTGAGTTTTAGCATTTTTTTTTTTTTGGACTACATGGCTTTACGATTTAAAGCAGGATCATAAAATTGAGTGGCTGTGTGATTAAACACTTTTATTTAACCTTGTGTTTACTCTTTAAAAGGCAAATACAAATACACCATGGTATTTTCCTCAATGATTATGTTTCTTTTCTTTCTTTTTTTTTTTTTTCTTAACTTCATGTTCTAAAATCTGGATTGGAGCTGGATGTGGTGGCTCTTCTCTGTAATACGATAATCCCAGCACTTTAGGAGGACAAGGTGGGTGGATCACTTGAGTCCAGGAATTTGAAACCAGCTGGGACAACATAGTGAGACCTTATCTCTACAAAAAAATAAAAATAAAGATAAAAACATAGCTAGGTGTGGTGGCATGTGCCTATAGTTTCAGCTACCAGAGAAGCTGAAATGGGAGAACTGCTTGAGCCCAGGAGGTTAAAGCCACAGTAAGCCAAGATCACACCACTGTACTCCAGCCTGGGCAATAGAGTGAAACCCCGTCTGCGAAAAAATAAAAATAAATAATAATAATTGAAGTCAATACCTAGATGATAAATTTAAGCTATATTCCAAAATCTATTTAATTGATAAAATAATAGAACATATTGATGGATTTGATTGTATAACGAGTAGTGGGAGGGAAAGACAGCAGCTGAGGTTTACTCTAATATTTATTTGTAAAACTAAGTAAATGATGATATCACTGAGCAAGACAGCAAGTACAGAAGAAGAAGCAAAATTTAGAAGTAGGCTAAGAAGTAATTAATTTAGACTGAAAGAACTCAATTTTATGTTGTCTATGAGATACACAAAAGGTAAAGTATCCCAGAACAGAGAAAGAGTTTAGATATGGCTATCATCATTGCCTGCAAATCATAAGAATTGATTATTCCAAAGATGAAGCCATACAGGAAAAACATCTGGTGCAAGAAATTGACCAATGAATGAACAGAGAGCAACAAAAATTTATAAACCGTGAAGAATGAGAGAAATTTGTTGGGAATCCTAAGAAGAGTAGTTATATTAATGAGAGAATATGAAAGAGTAGACTCACGAGGTGGAAAGAGGAAAGTCATAAATACAGTGGGTGAGTAGCAATGTCAAATGCTAACAATAGGTCAGATTAAATGAAAACTTAAAACAGGCTTTTGCATCAGTTACTTCAGCAGCAATTTTGGAGTAGAAGTCAAAGGCAGTAGATCTGTGAATTAATTTGAGGAAATGGAATTTTTTTGTTACTATTTTCAGAGATTCTGGAAGTGAAGTGAATCAAAAGAAAAAATAGTAGAAGAGGGAGGTCAAGGCAAGAGGAATGTAAAAAAGAATTCAGATGTACATAAGTTTGGTCTCAGAGCACTACGGAAAGTTAAAAGGTTGAGCATTGAATATGTTTTGTTAATTTGCTCTGGACCAAGTTGAGTGAAGATATTGTACAGAGTAAAAATTTGTAATAGTTGTTATAAGACACGTAAAAAAGATGGACTGTAGACAAGTAAAAACATGACTCAATGGCCATGGCATTGTAGGTGATATTTAGAAACCATGAAGCTATAACTGTGTCACTCAGTGTTATTCCATAATTATCCCTTCAGTAGGCTACAAGAAGGAAAATTCCATTTTAAAAAACCAAACATGAGATGAAGATTCCATGGAATTTTTCTTGAGTTAATCTCATTTGCCTGTGAAAGAAATGTCACTAAAATGTTTATCTGCAAACAAGAAAGAAATCCTGTTTATCTCTTAAAATTATATATAAGAAAGAGCTGGGCAAGGTGGCTCACATCTGTAATCCCAGTGCTTTGGGAGGCTGAGACAGGAGAATTGCTTGAGGCCAGCAGTAAGAACAGCCTGGGCAACACTGTAAGACCCTGTCTCTACAAAAATTGTAAAAAATTAACTGGGTGTGATGGTGTGCACCTATAGTCCCGGTTACCAGGGAGACTGAGTGAGGAGGATTGCTTGAGCGAGGAGGAGTTTGAGGTTGCAGTGAGCTATAGTGGTGCCACACTGCACTCCAACCTGGGTGACAAAGTGACACCTTGTTTCTTAAAAAAAAAAAAGATACATAAGAAAGAGCAGGGGCTGTGTGCAGTGGCTCACACCTGTAAACCCAACACTTTGGTAGGCCGAAGCAGGTGGATCAACTGAGGTCAGGAGTTTGAGATCAGTCTGATCAACATGGTGAAACCCCATCTCTACTAAAAATACAAAACTTAGCTGGGCAAGGAGATGGGTACCTATAATCCCAGCTATACTGGAGGCTGAGATAGGAGAATGGCCTGAACCTGGGAGGCAGAGGCTGCAGTGAGCTGAGATCTTGCCATTTCACTCCAGCCTGGGCAACAAGAGTGAAACTCCATTTCAAAAAAAAAAAGCAAGAAGTATATCAGGGACCTGACAAACTTTCATCAAATTAGTATATGGAACATTGGCATGGTATACTCTTTTTTTGTTTTTGTTTTTTTTTTCTCTTTTTTTTCTCTCTCTCTCTCTTTTTGTTTTTTTCCTGAGCTTTGAGGTATGGTATGGTTTTTAAAGTTGAATTTAGCATGAGAAGATTTGGGTTCAAATTATGGCTCTGCACCAACTGTGTTTTGTGTTTGTAGCTGCTTCAACAGTTGTGATTGATTGTTTTTATGGCTAGTCCTGATTACACCATAATAGGGACCCTGGGGTTTGTTTCGTTGTGTTTTTGTTTTTTATATCTGTTTGAATGAGTTACTACAGAATGAAGGAATAGGTAAGCAAAGTGTTCGAAACATAGCTGGTGCTAATAAATGGGATTTGTTATTGTCATGGTTTCTCTACTCATTTTTCTATTAACTTCTAAGACATCATTATACTCTAAAGTCTATCTCTCATACTGTAAATTTAGGCAGAGTTTTGTTCCTACAAAAATATAATAATAATTATCCTCTTTGCTCCTCTAAACTGATTTGTGAAATAGTCCACATAGAGTATTTATAAGATCTATTCAACTAATCAGCTAATATAAAAATGTATGAGTATATGTTTCTGAAACCAATGATCTCCATTTTCGCAGGCAAGGAGTGAAGATAATCAAATGTTATAAAAAGGAGAGTGGTGTTAAAGCAAAAAATAACGATGGCATAGAAATTTCACATCTTTAGCAAATGCATCAAATCTTTTCCAAACTACACACAAGCTTTCCTTGCCTCAGAACAAATGAATTAAAATTCAGTGAAAAGGCAAACCCAAACATTTGCTTTTCATATAGCACTGGTATACCAAATGAGGAATTTATTATAGTACAGTATATGTAAAGCTCTTTGCTTAAAATCAGCTTAATTTTTCTCCTTGAAAGAATAGTATATTCATGGTTTTTAACTTGATTTTCTTAGATGCAAGAATAATAAAATGCCTACAGAATATTCTCTTTACATTATATTGAGATATAAAATACCACACACTTATACCACTTTAGAGTCATATTTATTACATTTCATTTCTGGAGCATGACATAGTTGAAAGGTCTGTTAAAGTGATATTACAATTACAATTTGTGTTCAAAGCACAACAAGGGAATTATAATTCTTAATACAAATGGTTATATGGCTGGTAGTGCAGTTTATTCTCTAGTTGGTGGCTCTCACATAAGCTAGAGGATATTCTACCCTCTCCCAACCCCAAAGAAAACAATAGTGAAACCAAACAGCAAAATCTGGCTATGGACTGGATAACCAAGTTAATCTCATTTACTCGTGAATGAAGTAGTTCCTTTTGGTAGATTGTTGCTGATATTTTAAGAACCTCTGTTACAACCACTACTGTAAAGTGGGAGTACAACTTCAAAGCAAAACTTCTCTGCTGATTCTGCATTGTTATATGTGGAATGGCTAGTATAAACAACATATAAGCCTAGCAGTATTTTAGGAGACAAAGTATTAATCAACCACCAGGGAGCTCACCCGTATTAAACCCCCTGAGGTTTCTGAAAGTATTATCAGTAAAGCAATTCCAATGCCTCTGGCAGTCAAAGGGTTTTAGTATGTTAAACTCAACTGCAATTTTTTACTGAGAGGGGAGGGATGCTCTGGAATACTTAATGTGACAATTTGTAGCTGCTAAAGTTGGGGATTTTATTGTTTGTTCCTACAATTATGTTTCCTGACAATCCTACTTAGGTCCTAGGATTTTAAAGTCATGAAACCCAAAGAGAGTCTATCTTTTGGTAGTTAAGCAGACAGCATATTTACAAATGGAATTAAAAATAGAACACAACCAAAAGATGTCACTGTTTTCAAATTATTTTGTATTAGATTGGCCTTGAAATTGGTGTAAGGTTAGGTACCATAACAATAATTTGATTTATTTTTTCTTATATCACCTAATCTCTTCTGGATTGCTTAAAACATTGTATCTAATTTTAATAACATTAACCATTTCCACTCTCACATACAATCCCTCAACTAGAGATATACCTTTTTCAAAATACTGATTATCAGCTAGCAACTGAAATAGATTTAGAACTGCCTGAACTTGAATATCAGCATTGATTTTGGAGAGTGAAAGGTAATTAATTTAACTAAAGAGAAGTTGGCAATATAGTAAACAAATAAAATAAACAAACCAATGGTATTCTCTACCAATTTTTTTCTTATACTTGACTTTCACTTCTTCATTTTTGCCTAATTTAGTATATAAAGACAGGGTGGAGAGAGAGAAGGAGAATAAATGGAAAGCAAAAGGAGAACATGTTTCTCATTTATAGAAAAAGCAATTACAATAGAATAAAAATGCACCAGAGTTAATTTGCCTACCAGTTTAGTTCTTCTCAGACCCTGCTCTTCAAAATGCTTTTATATCAAGATGTTGAAAAATAAAGGAACATTATAGTCATATACAGAATGTGTAACAGAAAGGATAGACCTGATAGATATCTATTACATAATTCTATCTAAATATTTATACAAAATAAGCAAAATTTATGGAGTCTAATAGCATTTAGAAGACATATAACTTCTTTAATTAAACTAACTCCCACCTGCTTTAATTGAAATAGTGATAGAAAACTGTGTTTGTACAGAAGCACAATTATATGAAATAATTTATGTTTATATTGTCTATAAATATTGCATTTAACTCTGTAGCTATAGCTAAGCTATTAATGTTTCACAGGTCAATTTTAAAATTATAAAACACATAAACATAATTTATAACATTACGTTCATATGAGTCATTGTACATCCAGTGATGTGATTACTCCCAAAGGAAAAAAAAAATAGGGTTAAAACCAAGTGATTAAACTGTGGTCATACTACAGAGAATATCTCACAGATTAATCTTTTAATTTTTATGTAACTTATTCTACCTCTTCTAGACCATAGAGAATTCATAGCATTTCTTGAATCTTGTATCCCTTTTCATTCTAAATCCACTGCTCATTATTTTCATAAATGGAGACATTTGTTTTCCCCAACACAAATTCTAATATTGCAGTTATTGTTAAGTGACACTCAATTTTTTAAAAGGCATTCCTAAATTAATGTCCTCTTCTATTGAAGAGTTATTTTGAGAGACTTTTCTCTGAAGGATATACATTCATTTCTCCCCATTTGGCAGGACAAGTTTCAACACAGTTTTATATTCATTTTCCTGAGGAATGCCAAATTTTGATACACTTTGTGACCTTTCTTAAAAAGCCTTGAAAAACACAAACATAAAATATTACATGTGTTTGTTGCTAAACATATTAGTATATTTTATAAATTTGTGCACGTCCAAAAACATTTTGCCTCCAGATGCAATTGCTGCTGATACAAAACTGAATCAGTCATTCTTATTTTGTTATATTATGCGTAACTTGGCTTTGCTTCTGGATACATTTAGAATTTTCACCCTCCTTTGTGTTCCAAGATTTGACCTAGTTATGTTAAAGAGCAAGTCATCAAATTTCTTCTGATTTCATTGAATGGATCCTTTCAATTTTAAGACACATTTTTTAAAATCAGGAAATTTTTCTTGTATTTTTGCTGTAATTGAATTAACATAACTCATCAGTCTTTTCACCTTATTTTTCTTTTATATTTTTAAACTCTTCATAGTTTTTACTGTAAACATTTGGGTACCCCTTTCACTTTGCCTTCAAAATCATTGAAACTTAATTGATAGGTGTGTCTGTTTTATTCACAGAACCACCAGCATTCAAAATGTAGCTGCCTACCAACAAGCTATATTGTCGTAGGCAAGTTACTCAAATTCACTCGGAGTCAGTTTCCTCATTTATAAATGAGATGATAGGAGAATCAAATGTTTGGATTTATTATGAGAATTGGGTAAGTTAAGAATAACATCAAGTGTATAGAACAGTTCTTAACCCTTTGTAACCATGAAGAAAAACATTATCTATTTTTTTTTTAACAAGCAGATGGCTTTTAGCCCGCTAATATATTATTTGATTTATTCATAGATTTTTTCTATTCCAAAAATTGTGCAATTTTACTTGCTCTCTTTGCTGTTTATTTTCATATAGCTAAGTCTATTTTTCAATGTATATTTTTGACTACCCAACTTCTCCTCGGAATTTCTTTGGCATGTGTTATTAGTATTTTTATTTTTAATGGTCTTTTCCTGAATTGTTTGGTATCAATGTGGTCCTTTATTCATGTCTTTCTTATTCCACACAAGTATGGTAATCATTGGTTTTTCATTCATTTTTACATGCAAAGACCAAGTGTTTAACATAAAGCATTGATATACACTTCCTTTTCTGTTCTGTGAGTCTGTTCCACAGGAGGTCTCTTGCTTAGTAAGGAAGGCTATGACAGGCGCCATGTCAGAGGATGCTTCACTGCAGAATGCCTAAACATAGCACAGTTTCCAAAGGAAGGAGGACTTACTCTGACTACAGTCCTTCAGTAAATTTCATTACTAGGAAAAAGTCATGGTCTTCCATTTTTTTTAAATGTTCCCTTCAGAAGCTATGATTTCTTTTTTGGGGGCCTTGACATCTACATTTGCAGCTACCTGTGTACCATATCTGCCATGAATAAAGAGCAGGTCTTAGTTTTAAATCCAGCTGCAACCCTAGTGGGGCAGTGGGATAAAAGAGGAAAGCTCAAGCTGGCTGAGATGTTTTAATTAAAGTTCTGTAATAAATTACGTAGACAATCTCTTCTTCTCATCTTTTGTTCTTTGGATTTATTGACCCTAAGCTTAGAGCTTGTCTGAAGTCACATGGGAAGGAACCTTTATCTCTGGTGTTCACAGGCGCTGGTTGCTTTTCTATTTCATCTTCCGAAATTCAAACCCAATTCATTTTTACACATTCAAAAGTCTTTCTGAACAATTTCTGCATACTTTTGTTTGTTTGTCTGCCTTTTTGCATGTTACGGTTACATTTCTAGTTTCTTTTAATGAAAGAGCTTCTCATTATCTACCATGATCAGTTCCAGGAAAAACAAAAAGTCACTCAAAGTAAATCATCTTAAAGCAAAGACTGAAATTTTATATAAGGAGAGGACACAATAAAGTTTGTTTGGAAAATTAGCTTAAAATAAAAAAATAAATATTTTCAAGATCCTTAGTAAGTTTTTTCATCAGTGGTTAGCTGTTTTAATACTGACATGTATTATATTATGTACATAATTTGTAATTCCAACAGCTGCAGTTCTCTAATATCACTTCCATTGCTTTCAAGACATCCTGCATATATCTTCAGAATTTCAATTTTGATTTTTTAAATGTACATTATATTTATATTAGATTGTGGATTGTTCTCAATATAGGATTGTGAAGGAGAAAATAGCTGACAAAATTGTGATGTGATTAGCTAATATTAAATGATATATATTCCATCAATTCAGTAGAATGAAAAAAATTTTTAAAAACTATGTTGTACTCTTTTTGTTTTAAATTATTTTGTAAACATTTTTTCTTTTGTAAATCACAAACTCTATTTTCTAGACCTCATAAAAATAAATGATCTCAAACAGTTAATAGTTAAATGGCTAATAATGGTTGAATCTTCTGGTATGTATTTTCTTACCAACCTTTTTATAAAGCTGTTTCAAATTAATTCATAATAACTTTTCAGTGTAAGAATTTAGAGATGAACTCTTAATGATTCTTATTTTTAAAGCATTACTTTATCACAAAAGTTCATTCTAAATAATTTCTATATATTAATTACATATACATATATTATTTATTGCACACTTAATTTGTACCACCAACTAGCAGTAAGAGGCAATCTAAGATGTAACTTTTTAAAAAGAATCCCCAACATTTCCTCACCATAACTCTTTTTAACAGAGTAAGGCTTGAGTGATTGTTGGTTTCTTCGGAAAAGCCTGCTATCCATGATAAGATTTTCTAATTCCAGCCTATCAACAATCAACAAAAGGTCTAATACTTTGCCTCTGTTCATTTTTATATGCTGATTTCTTGGACATTGTCAGGAGGTCTGGGACATAACTGCACAATATCTCTTTCTGTTAAAATATGTTTTAGCCTTTGGCCCTTATTGAAGTACATGTCCTTAACTACAGACATGCTCTACTCATATATTTACAAGAGTCCAATAAGGATCATGGTTAAGTTACTTCACTTTTATAGCCTACAGTTACAAAATTGGAATTGTTCTATATATAATTCAGGCTTTTTCATAGTATTAGTCCATAGCCATGTGGTAATAAAAATTTGTCTTGCATACCGTGAAACACAGCAAAATTAATCTCATGCATACAATATTTGTGCAAATTAGTAACCAACCTCTGTTAGTTTTGAAAGAAACCCTCCATTTTAATAAAATATATGCAAAGGATTCAAACTAAATTCTTTGATCACGTAACAATTTGATTATTAGCAAATATATTACTTCTAAGGAATTCTAATCTATGTAAACATATATGAATATGGAGTATAAATGTTAACTCACTTTATTATCTAGAAAATTCCAATTTGATTATGTTGAGACTTTCAGTAAAGGGCAAAAATCTGAAGTAATAGTCTTTGTTCATTAACTAGGATGAGAGAATGATTGATTGATTGTTTAATATTTAAACTGTTCTTCCATGTGCATTGAATTAACTCCTCTGTTGATAGGGTAGCTGTCATGAATAATGCTTCGACAGCTTAAATAACGAATTATTTCATTAGAAGAACTGCAATATCATCATTGTTATTTGTTATTCATACAAATTATGCTAATTATTACCATGTCATATTTTAAGAAGCTTAGATGAAGTCCCTCAAAATTAAGCAATAGTTTTAGGACAACGAAGTAATATACTAAGACATTCCATTTGCAAAATAAGGGTTATATTAGCCATGATTTTAGAAGATGACTTTTAATCTGTGACTCTACCATTTATTTTTCATGTATCCTGGATATATTTATATATGTTTAATGTCATTCATTTATAATGACTTATAAATAATAAGAATGGTATATTTTTATCTTTTTTTGTATAGAGTTCAATGTTGTGCACAATTATTAAACATTTTCTCACTAGTTCATTTTAATTCAGCTGTAATAAGTGTAATAAGTGTAATATGTGGCATTTGGACTGCTGAAGTTAGTCAAGAGGCCATAATTACATAGCTCTTCTCTTGTATTTATTGTATGCTAAGATAATTGGGAAATTATATTTCTGAACTTCAGATGTTCAACTAGTATCTTGACAGAGAGAACATAATACTGTTAAAGTTACTCACAAAATCTGGCAGACCAATTTAATTCAGTTTTTGTTGAGGGGAAGCTAATTCTGTTAGATACAATGGTGTATGCAGAGTTTTAAAAAAAGTCTTTGTCCTCTAGGTCTTTAAAGTGTGATGATGGATCAAGGTGAAATAATAATCAAATAAAAATGATAATGAAAAACAAAATATTTGTCATAAGAAATTATAAATAAATTGTTATGCAGTCCAAGAAAGGGGAAATCATATCCAATTATAAGCAATTAGGACAGGACTTTCACTTAGGTAGGACTTACAGGGATGTTAAGAGATGACTTTAAGAAATTTTAAAATAAAAGGATTAATATAATTTTCATATGTAGAGATGAGGTGCTGAAGCCATTCTAATTAAAAAGGAAAATACTTGAAAACATAAGGCATATTTAAGAAATGCCAATTAGTTCAGGATCAGAAATGCATGTAAGTGCTGTATGTTAATGAATACTGCTTTATTTCACCACCTGATTCTTTTTCACCCTTCACTCTAGAAAATCTGAATCCTATTCTCCTGTCACCATAACAGAAGTAAAAGCTGAGAAAGATGGACCAGGTGTGTGTGTGTGTGTGTATGTAAAAACTTCAGACAAGTTAAATTTAACAGAGTCTATTTTTGCAAAAAACTATTCATGAATCAGGCAGCACTCTGAACCAGGAGAGGTTTACAGAGTTCCATTCAGGAACGTGGACAGGCAGCATTTATAGCCAGAAAAAGAAACTGACACACATAAAGAGCTTGATGGGTTATAGCTTAGCATTTGCCTTATATAAACATGATCTGATAGGTGGCCCACCTGTGATTGGCTAAAGCTTGGTTGCTCTGATTGGCTGAGACACAGATGTTTGATATAAGAATCTACTCTTAGGTTACAGTATTTTTTTTTTTTTAATATTAAGTTAGGTTGCAGTTTTCTGTGTGGAAATTCAAAATACAGAGGCAGTTTTAGGTCAAAGGTAATGCAATTTAACAATTTGTAGCTTGGTTTTGTTTCATAAAATGCACTACATTTGTTTTCTGAGACAGAGTCTTACTCTGTCGCTCAGCTGAAGTGCAGTGGTACAATCTCAGCTCACTGCAATCTTCCCCTCCTGGGTTCAACCAATTCTCGTGCCTTAGCCTCCCAACCAGCTGGGAGTACAGGCCTGTGCCAGTAAGCCAGACGAATTTTTGTATTTTCAGTAGAGACAGGGTTTCACTATGTTGGCCAGGTTGGTCTTGAACTCCTGACCTCAAGTGATCTGCTGGCCTCAGCCTCCAAAAGTGCTGGGATTACCCACCACACTGGGCCTAAAATGTACTTTAGAAATGTTCAAATCATACACCAGAAGGGTCATGGAATAAATATTTGAAGGTGATGTTTTTCATTTTATTCCTGAGTGAAAACTTCCTTAGGTAAGAAGAAACTGCAAAAAGTCATGAGGACCAACTCCAGCTACCACGGTTCCACATATACCTTTTTTTAGGTAACTATTCTGGGACAACCATCTGCAGTTGTACTTTCCATTAGATGAGTCAACATATTCTGAGCAATATGTTTCAATGTCTGTCATTGTAAAGAGAGTCAAGAAGTCATTCTTCTTAAATTATAGCTTATTAAGAACATTTTCAGATAATTAATGTTCAGAACATTATATTTTCACTAATTATTTCTGAAAATAGCACATTTTTAATGTATAGCCTAATCCTGTACCTTCTTGGAGTTAGAAAACACAAAAGAATCGTAGTGCTGCCTTTACTGAGCAGTTTTAAGAACAGTCAGTTTGGAAAAAACAAAATTGGGACTCAGAGCAAAAGAATATTTTATATAAAACATTTTTGTCCATTAGTATTCCAGTTCTTGATCTTACTGTTCTTAGATATCATGACCTTTTAATTTCCTATTCACCATATGCATTGTATTTAATACAATATATTATGACAATTCAGATTAGTTAAACTACACAATTAGCTGCATATTTTAATGCTTTTTCTATGCTTCCTCCCCCAAAAGAAATTTACACATTAAAAGCAAATGGAATGTCCTTGAGAAAAGTTCAGTAACTGGGCCTTAGTAAATATTATAAAAACAACAATTTCTTCATCAGTATGAGAAACCAGTTTCAAAAAGCCTGAAGAATATGAATTAAGTGTTCTCTGGGAGAAATGGAAAAGGTTAAAATTCATCATTTTAACTGATAGGCTTTATACGGGAAAATAAGTAATGCAAAGAATACCAAATGCAGTTTTAATTTTGTTGTTTTTCCCAAATACATTTTCTAAGGGAAAAAATAGTTTAATTATTTCAATTGTAAACATGCTTATGATAATTATTGATTTTATGTTTAATAGTCCTTAATAAGATATATCTCTGAGTTTTAAAACACTGCATAAAAAAATTATCACCTTTCTTCTTTTAAATGCAGTGCAACCTGTAAATTGTAATTTTAACTATTTCATGTTTTATGTGGTTAGATTAGATCTGAGCCTGTCTTTCATGGGTAAACAGAAATAGAATTAATTTCAATTGTAAACTTAAAACACCAATGTATTCACAAGACTACGAAATCAGGTTTTTTGCAAAAACTATTATTTCTATGCTTCAGCTTTTCTTCATTTCCTGGGGAGCAAAATAAGATAAAGTGCAAGGTCATCAGTTCTTCTAGCAAAAAAGGAAAAATTAGTAGTGGTAGAGTTTGACACCAAGATGAATATTTTTTTCTTAAGTTTAACCTTGTTCTGATTAATGCTTTGCCAAAGATTGTTGCTATCAATGAGTGATCTGGAATCAGTTCCCTTACTTACAAGAGAAATCAGAAAGGTTCTCTCCCCAAGCCTAAATATTATAGATTATCTACAGACAACAGGAATCAGAGGATTGCTATATTTCACAGGAATTTTGTTGACTTTGCTATTTTTGCCTCCTATTTCCTTAATCTACAGGGCAAGAACCCTTGGAAAGAACCACAAACAGTGTTCCTACCACAGAGGAAGAGCACAAAATTCCTGAACATAGTTATTGAAGGGGACAAGAGAATGTTATCTTAAGGGATATTAATGAAAAGATTTGGTTTTGTTTAAACAAAAGGGAATTTGCATGACTGATTCCAAAGGGAACTTGTGGGACCTACAGGAGTAGGCCAGAAAGCAAATAGGGATGAGAACCCAAAATCAAAATTCCCTTCACATTAGGGCTTATATTTAACCAAATGGAGTTGTGGATTTCTTTTGTAAAGGGTAAAAGAAGGGCTGGAAGCTTGATTTTTCCAGAGGCATTTATGTTTATGTGAGGGAGACAGAGCATGAAGGATAGACAATGACAGTAATACATCCTTAATACTGATACCAGACAAAAAGCCAAAGTGGAACCCAGTGGCTGGGACTGGCCAGGAATTACTGAGGTGAGCTGGACAGGCTATGATTGAATACACAGATACTCAGGAAAGAATTCCTGGTCCATTCTTATGAAACTTCAATGTACAAACACATTTCCAATGTCAGTGTCTCTTTCAACCCTATGTCTCTTGCCTTGTATTTTTCTACTCAGTTTTCCATATCTTGAGCAATATCTCAGCATTTAAGAGAAATGTAATCTACTTATTAAAATACCAAATGGTGCATTTGAAGCTAATCTTTCCAATCTTACTTTTTGATCTTAAAATTTTTTTCAAATATTACTTTAATTTTAAATTAAGTAGACCATGCTAACTATATAATCTTGGAAAGTTTTTTTACCTCTAAATTTTTTCATCTGTAAAATGTGGACAATCATACTTCAAACTGTTGTTGAGAGGATTAAATGGCATGATATGTGTAAATTGGTAAGTAGTCAGCCATAAATAAATGACTATTATTGACTTATTGTAAATTTTCCTTTAATCTTTTAATTTTTTTTACTTTTACATTTCTGCAGATTGCTAGATATTATGTCTGTTTTCATGATAGTTTGGACCTATCACAAAGGCACAGTCCATTTACCTAGTTATTATCTTGGGAAATTTGGCACATAGCCTTCTTTTGTTGTGGTTCCAGCTTGTTTAATCTCAGGGCTAGAGATGAAAGGAGTGGGGTCAATAAAATCTCCTCAACACCCTCAAGCTATTTACCATAATGAGCAATTAATTTCCTCTCTTGGATGTTTTCATATGAAGTTCTCCATGGGACATGAAAATAGCATAAACTACAAACTTGGAATATTTGCTAAAGAAGTCTAAATGCACATCTGTTCATCTAGAAGAAACATAGATTATCCCCTTTTATAAATTTGTATTTAAAGTTTTTATTTGGATGGAGATTGAAGTGGCCTCAGTTATTGATATGATTTAAATAGTTTTTACTGTTGTGAGAGATTTTTTTCCTTAAGATAGTTCAGTACAATTATATTGAACACATTTTAGCTAAGTAGCTTTTACACGTAGAGTAATAAAGGCAAAATTAGTCACAACATGTTCCATTCTCTGTATTGCATATCTTTTGTTCATATAAGTAGGTATTTTTCAAGTTCAGTTTTATTAACACCATGTCTATTTTACTCAGGTGGTTAGTGCACGTTGCTAATGAAGCCAAGGGCATGGGTGACATCAGTTTTCGGGCCAATTAGTTTTACTCTGCCAACAGACCATAACCCTAAACTAAGGCAAATTGTGCTAAAACTGAATGCCCTTTACTATGTGGCAGCCAGAAATGGAACATATGTGATTATTTTATCCCAACTGGAAATACAACTCAGTGTCCATGTCGGTACAGGTCAAATCACTGTAGACTTACATAAACACAGCACATTATTATTATTTTTAATTACCTTTATCTCTCTAGGTTCTTGCTTTTTTCTCAGATTACTTTGAGACAAATTAGTTCACTGATGTTTAAATCACTTTAATTTGAATATTTTTAATTTGAATATCCCCTGCATATATACTCCAAATCAGAGAGGTGAATAGTAGTTTTTACTGTGGGTATTCTACTGATACCTAGATTTAGAACTCTTACAAAGAGTTTCAACTTTTGTTTTATTCTCCATAAGCCCACAAATAAAAATATTATTTGAACTTTTAGGTCAGTTTCTGTTTTACCATTAAGTTTGATTGATGACTTCTATTCATAGCAGTAGTATATGAGTTAGGTTTATGATTCCCAGAGGAGTGTTGAGCCTTTAGAACCGCACATACACCTCTTACCATTAGTTAGCCCCTAAAAGTGTGACTGAACATTTCAAAACAGCTTATAAATCATTACAATTAACAACTTTCAAACTGTCCATCCAAAGCGACTGGCTTGACATGCCATCTGTTACTTTTTCTTTAAAACCCTGTAGTCCGTTTATTTAAGGCAGCCATTTAACATTTAAAATGATGCTTCTTTTTAAGGTGTATGATGGGCTAATGAAGACAAGCTTTTGTTTTAATTATCAACAATTTTTGTGATGCAATATAATTTTTGCAGCGCTCAGGGCCCTTTACAAATCAAAAGGAATCCAACTAAAACAGTAATTAATGTCAAATGACTAGTCACAAAAGGCCCTATTTAATTAAAAAGTTCTAATCTTTGATTAAACCTCATCACACGTTCTCCTGATTGCAAACTGTTGTCTGAAAAAGGAATGTAATTGGGGACAGAGTTTATTGTGTCTCTAAAATGACACCTGCAAATTACACAAAATGACTATGGTCTGCTTAAAGTTGAAAATTATTCTTAAGTCATGTTTTTATATGAGTTATTTTTCTCTTTTTGCAACTATAATCGGAAGCCTTGTTTTTCATTAAATAGTTTACAAGCAAAAAAATAGGAAAAAAATTTACTTATGAATTCAAAATCTGTTAATAAGTATGTTTTGGACCAACTATTTTTCTTGAAGTTGAAATCGAAGAGTATCTTTATTCTTGTAAAATCAATAGAAATGAGAGAAAAATTCAAAAATTGGGTCTACTCATGATTACATATTGTGCTTATAATTACAAATTTTTCAAATGTACGTTTTAAAAATGTATATGTTATAAAGCATGTTGTTTTTAACTGCGTAGTGAAATTATTGATGGATAATTCAGTTTTCTTCTATTTATTGCCTTCCATTTCACTTTTTAATTTTGTTAGATTTATTTGTAAGATTCCTATGTTGGGACATAAATGTTGTTTTATTATATTTAGGTCATTAAAAATAGTTATAATCCTAACTGGACTTAAAAACAGAAGTTTATTGGCATACTACTGAATGGAAGGTACAGTCACGTGTTTTTTCTTTTTTCATTATGATGGCGAGGAGCTAAACAATATTCAGTTCAATAACATAATTAATTGCTCACTCAAGTTTTAATTGATCTTTTACACAGTAATGTTGTTTCAAACCATGTTACCACTATTTATATCCATATCCAATCAACTTTATGCCAATCTTATGTACCATTCTGACATCACCTGTGCCATTTTAACCATTTCTATTGTGCCCAAAGAAAATAATAAAAGAAGAATTTAAGAAAAGCTAGAGAGAAAAAGATTAAAGGAATCCATTCAGTACCTACTTCTGCCCTATGTGTGGCATTAAATATATACCACTTCATATAACCTACCAATCAAATCATTTATCATCTATATAGAAAACTTAGCACATATATAACATGGAATCTCTACAACAGTTCAAGGAAATGTAAATATTTCCTTCCTTGTAGTGATTAAACCACAGAAAATGTAAGTAAAACTTTTTAACAGCAAGTACTTTTGCTTATGACAGTTTAGTATCTCATAAATTATTTTTAATTCTAAGATCCAGCTAATGACTAAAGAAATAAAAATGCTTCCTTGAGTCTTCTTTTTAAAATAGAATTAAGCACTTGATTAATTAACATAACACATCTTAAAGTGTAGCATCAAGTCATTTGTATGTATGACTTATATGAGTAAAGCAGTTTGCTAAAATTTGTGGAACTGCCACTTCAGTAAAAAATGGAATTAACTTCATAAGGATAATTGAAACAATAAAGCAAGTTAAAAGACATGTCATAAAATGATTCCAAAATTAATCCTATCAAGTATTCAACATATGATGACAAAATTGAGAACCATCCACCTAAAATGAAAATATAAATATAAATTGTTATTGAATTTTGATGACTCTCTTCCTTGAACATCTAAGACTACTATAATCTTTTTATGTATAATAATGTAATAAACTGTCTAATTCTGGAGACAATTTCTATTATAAGGTGTACAAAAGAACAATTCTATCAGCAGGAAAATTTTACTCAAGAGTATTGTGATAGCTAAGAGAGATTGAACTCAACTCCCCTAAAACAAAAGGCACGAAAAGTTTAAATACTTGGATGAGGTAGTGCAAAACTATATTATATACACACACTCCTATTTATTTTTATATCTATGTTGGTAACCATGAGTACATCTAATTCCACTGAAAAACTGTGGAGTCACATGACTTCCACCTACTTCCAAATTTATATCTGCTTCCTGGAGTTTGACATTTGTTTACGCCATCTTAATTCTGTATGTAGCCAATCTCCCAACGCTGTTAGGCTACTATACCCTCACATTGGGCCCTACACTGATTTGAACGTGCCTAATATTGGGCTGCCTACCTCATTTGAGTTTGTCTAATGGATTTGTGACAATGCAAGGAAATAAAGAAGAAGAGTGGAAGAGACAGAGTGGAAAGAACACCTGTAAACCCTCTACTAGATTTAGCTTTTGTAAAAATTTTGTCACATTTGTTTTCTCTTTCTCTTTCTTTCTCTTCTCTATATGGCATGTATGTATAAACATATGCATCCATTAAGAGTATATGCATATACATATCATCTGTGTATACACATGCATTACTTTCTGAATCATTTGAAAATAAGACTTACAAATCATAGCCATTCACTCCCAAATATTTTAATGTGTATTTCCTCAAAATAAGGATAGTGCCTTAAATAACCCCTTGTAGACTTACTGCCATCAAAATCTAACATTGATACAGTCATCTCTTGGTAATGGGGGTGGAGAAATTTGTTCCAACAACCTCCAAGAACCTATGCTGATACCAAATTTGAGGAATGCTCAAGTCCCTTATTTTAAATGATGTAAAAATTAAAAATAAATAAAGTAGTTGGGCATGGTGGTATGTGTCTGTAGTCCCAACTGCTCAGGAGGCTGAGACAGGAGGAATGCTTAAGTCCAGGACCCCAGGAGCTCCAGGCTGCAGTGAGCTATGATCACACCACTGCACTCCAGCCTGTTCCACAGAGTGAGACTGTGTCTTATTAAATAAATGAATAAAATGACATAGTATGACCTACTGTATCTGTCAGTTCTACATTCACAGATTCAACAGACCGTGGAGAGAAATACATTTTCCGACAGGCACAGTGGCTCATGCCTGTAATCTCAGCACTTTGGGAAGCCAAGATGGGTGGATCACTTGAGCCCAGGAGTTTGAGACCAGCCTGTACAACATGGTGAAACCCTATCTCTGCAAAATACAAAAATTAGCCTGATGTGGTGGCAGGTAACTATAGTCTCACTTACTCAGGAGGCTGAGGTGGGAGAATCACTTAAGCCCAGGAGGTTGAGGCTGCAGTGAGCAGTGATTGCACCACTGCACTACAGCTTTGGCAATAGAGTGAAACCTTGTCTCAAACAGAGAAAAAAGGAAAAAAAGAAAATACAGTATTTTATATAAGTACAGTATGTATTTATTTTTGTCCAATCAACTAAGCATACACAAATTCTGTCATTTTATCCAATATTGTTATTTAGAGTATTTTTATTTAAGTAAAGAATCCTGTTTAGGATTGTTAATTAATTTCTCTTTAGTTTCCTCTAATCTGAAATATTTCCACAGCCTTTTTGTGTCTTGCATGACATTTACATTTGTGAAGAATGCAGTATCCCCAACTTTTTATTATAATATACCAATTTGTTATGAAATGTGCATTTCTTTTGATATGGATAATTAATTTCTTGCAAAATAATTTCATGTAGAAAATACTCCTACAAATATAGAACAGAAAAAGATCTTATGTCAATTTCAACACTAAAAGAAAGATCATCAGAATCAGTCTATACACCTATTAAGAGGGAATTAGTTACATACTAATATCTACACGATGAAATTCTACACATCCATTCAAAAATATAATGTTCTACTATGGAAAGATATTCTTGGTATATCATTACTGGAAGAAAAATAAATCATAAAAATGTGATTATCATGTCTCATTTAAATTTGCTAAGGTATTGCTGCTTTTATAAAAACTATGACAACCAAATTTAAAAAATTTATGTCAACATTATTTTGTATCAAAGATATACATTTAAAATATTACTCAGGTTATATTTAAGACTAATCTAAATAATTGAAACCTCTCCTAAATTCTAAAAAAAGTTTTAATTTTACTATTCCACAATTTTCTGACATTAGGTATTTATAACAATTTTACTGACATCTAAAAGTATTGTAATCATAAGTATTTTATTCAATATAGGACTTCTGATAGCAAAGTCTTTTTACAAATTTAGAAAAGGAGTATTCACTGGTATTTTGGAATATGTAAGATTATTATTAATTTAACAAATAATTTTTGGTAATATGTCTAGTATATAATCAAACAAATTACATGCTGAAACTGTACATATCAAATAACTATTAAAATAATGTGATTATCTTTTGAATCAACTTATAGACATTCAGCAGAAAGTCACATGTAGATATGTCATCTGTATAATAAACTAGCATGTCAATTTCCCCCCACAAAAATCATGCAATAGCCAGCAGAGTATTGATGCTAATTGGTATATGTTTTTCTTTTAGAAGTGAAAATTCTAACCTTTCACTTGACAGATGTTTGGGTAAAATGCCATGTAACATTTTGAAAGCTTATCTGTGCTCTTTACAGTTGTGTTTATGCTGCCACACATTCAGGAGCAAACAAATGAAAAAGTAAACAAGAGTAAAAATGTGAATGCATTAGCTATTTACAGATAAACATATAAATCAAAAGCAAGTTAATCTCCCATATGTAAAAATATGTAACTAATTAATCAAATAAAATATCAACCTAGAAAGCATATTTCAAAACATTTGTAACGCTCGGAAACAAACAGCATATAGGATGGTCAAAAGATTCATAATTTTAAATAGATGTGAAAACCATATCTCTTATGAACACAAATTTCTAATTCTCAGATGCTGATTATATTCCTTTCTGTCATAATTTAGCTACAAATGACTACTAATGCAATAATTATAGTGACAACTGTTTTTCAGAGTTAGTAAAAATTTATTCAAGTATAATCTGGTTCCCACAAATGTGGGTAGAAGGAATGTCAGATATTTTATGAGCATTTTTGAGATTAAAAATTTAGTCTCTGTGAAGTTAGCTAATTTGCCTACTGGACTAGATTAAAACCAAGGTATTCTGATAATATTTTCAACCTCATTAATTAAGAGTCCACCCCCTCCTCACTTCAACAGTTATCAGAAACTTTTAGGTATAATTATGACTGCCAGTAATTCCATGTGCTTTATTATATGTTATGATTACTATGACTGCATCGCTAAATGAATTTATTAATGTCTCTATTAAAAACGTTTACCAAGTCCACACAAATCAATGAGTTTTGTTTGTTCTTGTGTCATAGCTATCTTTTTTTAGTTGTTTATTTATTATTATTTTTTTAAGAGAGATGAGATCTTGCTATGTTGCCCAGGCTGATCTAGATCTCTTGAGCTCAAGTGATCCTCCTGCTTCAGCCTCCCAAAGGGCTGAGATTACAGGCATGAGCCACTGATCCTGGCTTTGTATCATAAATATCTTAAGTTCATCAGGATAAAAGACAAATACATTTGATTGAAAAAATACACAGAGAATTATGAGTTATAATAAGTTAATTCATACTTTCATAAACAATAGTTTATCAATGTAACACTAATCTAATTGATCCACTAAAGAAACTCATCAGATATTGGACCCTATATACACAACAGTATTAAAATGTAACAATTTAGTATACCTAATCTATGGAGTTAAGTAACAGAAAGAAAAGCAGGAAGTAGTAACAAGTATTTTTTTCCTTTGAAATGTTAAGTTACAGCATACCATATCAATAGGTTCTTATTTCATTTACCTATAAATTAATTTCTCTTTTTTGTTAACTGGCTTCTCAGCAATACATTAAAATAAAAAAAAAGATAGTTAGTCATGCACCCACACCCAGGTTGCTGCTATTCTACTTTGGGGATAAATTATTTACTATAACTGTTATAATGGAAAACAAGAAAAAGTAGTATAAGCAATCAGTTGGAACTCTCGAGTTTTGGAAAACAGAGTTCTGTAAAGAAAAGATTTGCCTGGAGAAAAGAGCAAAAGAAAACATGGAAATTGATATCACTTATATAAGAGGTAGTGAAGTAATAAGAGACTAAATGTATTGGTGAGGGAAAATTGTACTACTTGTCTATTTATATATTTTCTTTATCATAAATTAATGTGTTCATAATACAATATTTATAAAATACATGATGTTAAGGAGTCACCCACCATTCTACCACTCATGGAAATATTTATAGCATATGTTTATAAATACTTGATGTTTATCTCACCATTTATTTTTCTACATACAAATGTGTATATACAAGTTTTAAGAATGTTTTAATAGTATATACTCTGTTCCTATTCCGTTTCAGTATACATTTTGACTGTTTCCATTTTATTAATTTTTATGTTAACATTTCGATGGACAGCTATCATATAAGTTGTAGAATTTGTTTATCCAATTGTTTTGTGGTTAGTCAGAATGCTACATTATATGGGGGAAAAAAAAGTACTTTGCAGATTTAACTAAGATTGCAGACTGATTTAGGGAGATTGTCCTTAGTTGTCTGACTGGACCCAATCTAGTAACATAAGCCCTTAAAAGCAGAGAATTTTCTTCTACTGGAGGCCAAAGAAATAGCACAGAAGGGGAATTCAGACAGATTTAAAGCTTAAGAAGGAACAGACTTTGCTGCTTTGAATATGGAAGAGCAACATGATAAAGAATGCAAACTGCTGAGGAAATCTCTTGTCTGAGAACCGGCAAGGAAATATGGACCTCCACTCCTACAGCAACGCTGAATTTATACAACCTTGGACCTTGGATGAAGCACCTTCCTTGTCTGCCTCCTTCACTATTATAATTCAATGCCCTAAAATTTACATCTCATTTGCTAAGTCAATAAATAAATAAATTATATTCCTTTTTTTGGAGATTGTTCTTTAATGTCACTTGTTGAAGATTTTTTTTTTCCCTTTACTTGAGGAATAATTCCACCTTTCTTATTGATTTGTGGGAGCTCAAAGTTCTACACAGGTATTAAATACATAAAGGATGAGAAATTCAGAAGACAAATCTGTCTTATAGAAGAAGAAAAATGCATGAAAGTGAGTTAATGAAAATTAAAAGAAATTGGGAGACCACCCAAAGCAGTTCTGGGAAGCATAAATTAGGGTTACCCCTTAACAGTAATTTTCTCATCATCCTTGAATTTCACATGTCAGGGGAATATGTCTATGTTTGTTCTTACGTTTTGTTGGTATTCAATGAGCTGGTCTAATTTATAAACCTCGGCCTTTTCAAACTTTTCTCCTCATATTTTTATGGTTATAGATTTTCCTCAGTTTCCCCATTTTATTTTGTTTTCTTCTTTTAAAATTTCTGTCATTTATTACTATATTCTGGTAATAGCCTGTACTTGTCACTATATTTATTTGTCTCTGATTTTATTTATTTCTTCATCCACCCCATTGCACTGAGTTATTGAAAAATATCTGAACTTTCTCTTGCATTTCTCTGTTTTCTGCAATATTCTCTCTGCTATTGACGGCACTTACTGTAGTTTTTCACTTTACAGTCATGATATTTTATTTTAAGATGGAGTCTAACTCTTGTTGCCCAGGCTGGAGTGCAATGGTATGATCTCAGCTCACTGCAACCTCCACCTCCCAGGTTCAAGTGATTCTCCTGCCTCAGCCTCCCAAGTAACTAGGATTACAGGCACCCACCACCATGTCCACCTAATTTTTGTATTTTTAGTAAAGACGGGATTTCGCCATGTTGGCCAGGCTGGTCTCGAACTCCTAATCTCAGGTGATCCACGACCTGAGCCTCCCAAAGTGCTGGGATTACAGGTGAGCCACTGCGCCTCAGTCATGAAATTTAAATATTGTCACTTTTTCTTCATGATCACCTTTTCAAGTTTCATGGATTCACTGTTTCCAAAAATCTTTTTGAGACCGTGATGTAGAATTTTTACAAAGACTTTCTTCTGTTTCTGCATTAATTCCACTTTGTTAGAGAATGTATACTTTGATTCCTTAATGTGATCCTGAAACTCTAACTTATAGTACTATTTTTCATAATGATACACTTCCCTTGTTCATCTTCACAGAGAGATCCTTGAGGGTTAAGACAGGTTCCCTGAGAGACTGCAGATTTTTATCAAATCCAGACAAAAGTGAGGGCTGAAACTTCTGATTCACTTCCTATAACTACTGATAAAATTTGCAACCACTACTTTCCACAGCCTACTATTTGTGCTTCTTCTCTTCACAGACATGATATTTACATTCTTCCAGGGTCTCTTCCTCTTACTCCCAGAGAAGTGACTGTGGGGAGTTAAGACTTGAGAAATGCCCTTCAATGTAGTCCCATCTCACCTGTATCTATAAATCACTCTTAGTTACTCAAATATGTCACTGTTGTTCTTTCTATTGTCATGCACAATTTTGTTTGTATTCATTTATTTTCTAGTGATATTTTAAATGACAATTTAGCAAGATTTGAGGCAAAGGAGTAATACGTGACAACTGCACATGCCACTAACTCAATTTAAAATTAGGACAAGGTTTTAAACTGTGTTTAATCTTAGGTAATTCTTAGGTGCTTAAATTTCTTCTAATCTGGAGTCCGTGGATCATAAGCAATTTCGTAGCTTGCTTCTTCATAAATAACTTTTTAAAAGTATATAATATTTGAAATATGATGTTTTTATATGCAAATATATTGGAAATATATTTGAAATTCAAATGCACTCAGCAGATTCTTGGAAGGGTGAATGACTTAAAAATCTAGTTACCACTTTTAGAATATTGTTAATTTATATTTGTTGAAAAGACTGAGCCATAAAATAAACTTTTAAATCTTCACCATTTTCATGCCCTTCTCTTACGGCTCTTGCCTGTTCACATCAGAAGTGCCCTTTACCTCTAGCTAGATAGACTTATAACATCCATCTTTCACCAGTCAGAGTGAGAAAGATCTCTACATCTCAATGGATTTGTTGCTGCTAAGCCTGAATAGTAAAGTGAAAAGACCGCACCCTGGACAATCTTTTCATTCTCTCCTGGTTGTGAGATGCACTTGAACCACAATAGTTACAAGCTTCCAATTGTAAATGAAGTTTCTGGTCATAAGCTCAGGAAGCTGTTTTTATAAACAGATTTTTCAATTATTAAAATACGATCATATTGTGAAATGTATTACACAAATTCATCTCACTTTTCTTAAAATTTTAATATTAGCAGATTAAAGCTAATTCCTGAAAATTTTTGAAACTGAGCTACTTCAGTGTTTGTAAACACTGAGTATGCTAGTCAACTATATACAATTCCTACAAGTGTTCATGAAAATATTTGTGTAAATTGAATTTATAGATCACCATCAAATTTATTGAAAAGAGGTTTTGTAGCATTCTTGAATGGATCTTTGTAACAAAGGAGTTTAATTAGCAGTATTCTTTATTGATATACTTTCAGAATATTGTTAATTTATATTTGTGTAAATAGCTGAACAGTACAATACATTTTAAACTAATCTGCTTTTATGACTTTCTTCGAGTCTTATGCCCTGAGTATATGATTTGGAGGGGAAAATGGATCACCCTGACTCATATAATTATTATAACCAATATGTTTCTGAATTTGATCTGTATGTTTCTGAGAAAAGATGGCCAATATTTAAATAAGTACTTGAGAATCTAAATTCCTTTTTTCTAATACTACATTTATGATTATCACATATCAAACATATATTGCAATAAGCATTTTTGGTAAGAAATTAAGACGTCTCACTTATTTACTACCAAAGTTCTACTTAAATCTTTCAATGTTTAATTAAAATATTATATAAATCATTCTATTTCTGTTTTAGTATTGTTGATTTGTAAATGATTATGGCCTTTTTCTGACATATTCTTCTTATCTTTTCTCTTACCACTGGGAAAAAAGTGACACTGACTCAGAAAGCTACAAATACTCTTTAAAAATCTGAGTATACAGATAGATTACATTTCAGTAGCTCCAAAAATCAATTCAGTCATGGTAATTTTCAAGAAGTTTCATTCCAGTGGTTCCTTTTATTTAATATCTAACATCATTTCAAAAACTTCACTCAAGTAAGAACAGAAATTATTTTATCAGATGTATATTTGTTTATGAATATTTTTGGGGAAAAAAAAAAACGAAACAAAGGTGCTTTACCTAAAACAAGAGTGTGCTGTTTTGAGGGTGACAGACAATAGCTGTTTAACAGCCCTTGGTTTTCTACTGAAATGCTCCGAATTTTAAAAGATAAGAGAAAGTAATATGCTTAGCTCGCTGAAAAGAGGAATTTACATAAGCAGAACGTAATTATCCAAGTAAGACCTTGTCGCTGAAACTTGGGAGGGTTAATGATTATGATGATAATTAAAATGCAGGGATTTGTAGAGCACTTATTTGCTTTCTGAAGAGCTCAGCGTACTTCTATATTCTTCTCATTGATCTCTGGGCAAGAGCTATACAATAGGCTGTTTAAATACCTCAGAATTATGGAAAGAAACATATGGCTTGTTATATCCATAAGTTATTGTAAGCTTTTGGTTTTTGCCTCACCTGAAAGGCAGGACCTCCTGTGACACAGCTTTTTGAAACATCATTTTAGGTCATTGTTGCTAAACTGACTCTGAGGAAAGAGTGCCACCTACTGAATCAAATTTCCCGGGTTCCCTCCAAGGGCTGGTCTCCAGCTTTAGAATTGTCCTAACATGCTTAACTATAAGAAATAACGGGATTGCTGCACCATGCATGAAATCATCTTTGTTTCCAGCTTTAACCACTTTATTTTAACAATCCACAGGTTACATCTATAAATTAACTATTTAATTCATAAGCTTTTTATTTGTTTTTCAAAAGTAGTATACAAAGATTAAACAAACCTAATTTTCCTAAGAAGTAAATTTCCCTAATGCCTGAATCTCTCTCTCTATTGTCAAAGTGACCACAAGGGGGAGCTAGCATGTAACTTCTTATGGGGCAGGAGCACTGACGTTGTGTAATGAATTGATCTTACTTCTGGCTGACAAATCAGGAAAGAATGGAAATATGCCACTTGAAACTCACGAAGCTCAAGACAGTTTTTCTCTGAATTACATCTTGCACAATGTAATCTAACTCCCCTTCTTAATATGTACTAGCTAATACATCAGATAGAGTGTAACATGTTTTTTGGTCAGACAATTCTTTTTTATCTAGGGTCAAGTCTATCTATACATACACAATTTATTTTGACCTTACTAAATGACGTCCAGTTTTAAAACTTAAATGTTTTTAAATATTAAAGTCTTAAAATATTTAAAGTCTTAAAATAATTTTAAATATGTCTCAGTACTTCAGAATATATGCCCTGAAATATGTGTCATTATTCAAGAGTCATTGGTTACTAATTTATATTTACTTCTGACTTACAAACTTAAAATTATACATAAAGTACATAAATACAAGTTGTAAATTTAGGTCATTTATTGCAGAAATTACAAATTAATCTCATGCTATATAACTTCCCTGTCTTTGTAGGGTTAATCCTACAAAGTGACTTTGAGTGTTCATTGGCAACGCACTTCCTATACTAGCAAGGAGAACCCATATTAACAGGTACGTAAATCTCATCATATAATTACATATTATAACATAGACATAATGTTGAAGAAAATTAAAATACATTTCCTGATCTAAATATTTTTTCTAATAGCAACATTTCACAATTGTAATAAAAACAGAAAAAGTTCCATATTAAATTTAAAATGCTGTCTGTTTACATAAATATTTTATACTTTTTCTTATTGTGTTGCTCTGTAGGCAAGATTGAGTTTTCACAAAATTTAAAAATAAATAATAATTAAAATTTTAAAAAATTATAAACAAATTATTAATTTTTTTCCAGAATTTTAAAAATTCTTGTTAAATTACATTGCTTTTATACAGTCCATGTTTATCATCAAGGAGAAAGATACGTTTTAGCAATTGTCCTGTTAGTAGTGTGGATTTCTCATTTGTTAAAAGGTTAACCTTTTATTAAAAAGTCAGAAAATGGGCCAGGCACGATGGCTTGCGCCTGTAATCCCAGCACTTTGGGAGGCTGAGGCAGGCGGATCACCTGAGGTCAGGAGTTCGAGATCAGTCTGACCAACATGGAGAAACCCCATCTCTACTAAAAATACAAAATTAGCCAGGCATGGTGGCTGGTGCCTGTAATCCCAGCCTACTGGGGAGGCTAAGGCAGAAGAATCTCTCCAACCTGGGAGGCAGAGGTTGCAGTGAGCTGAGATCTCCCCACTGTGCTCCAGCCTGGGTGACAGAGTGAGACTCCATCTCAAAAAACAAAACAAAACAAGTTATAAAATGGTTGATGGCTGTGTATTAGAGGTGAACGACATATATCTCTAAAAGAGAAGAGCAGCTAGGGGAACTAGCTATGAAGGAACTTCTATCATTAATTTGATAATTTAAATGTGACATGGAAATATTTGATACATATTATATATAAAACAGTTTAGCTATTAAATTTACTTTTGAAAATTTTCCATTAATGAATAAAAATATATGAAACCAGGCAGTGAAATGATGGTAAAAATGATACAGAAAGAGAAAATAATTGTGGAGAGAATGGCTTTTTATTCATATAAACAATGACTGCATTGAAAACATCAGCATCAAAAATGTCTCTTAAGAACTGTATTTTACTGAACTCAAGAACACAGCAAGTAGGACAAGTGGCTGAAGAATGTTAAAACTGATGCTATTATGACTGCATGCATAAACTCTCATAACTACAATTACAACTAATAAATATATATCTTAAGGAGTCTTTCTGAGGCAAAATTAAATAAGTTATATTACATAAAAGTCCATAAATTGTATTTTAACACTATTCTTTAATAATAGTGTTATTAATTCAATTATTGGAATACTATAGCAGTACTAATCATTTTTATCAGTCTATAAAAATGTTTTAATAGTTGTCTTTTTGAAGCTATTTCACCATAACAATCAATTTACCTTTAAAACGCACCTAGATTAGCATATTTTATTAGACATGATATATATATATATATATATATATATATATATATATATATGGCTTTCCAAATACTTTTCTCAATGAGTATGCACACATACATAGCTTGAATAACTGACAGATCTTTAGATGTTTAATGTGTGTGTATTAAAAGATATAATGTCTGTTTAAGGTTAAGACTATCATTTGTAATTATAAATAACAACTATCAATCAGTCTCTTCTTGAGAAATGTGAGACTGAAGGTATCTTTAGTTATTTATACACAATATACAATCTTCTAGATTCCTCAGTTTGGGGTTCTATGTCTATAGCCTTCTATGGGGTTAAAAAAATATTTCTGAAAGATTTAGCAGTATCTCTATCTCTTTACTATCTCTTTACTATCTCTTTTTACTATCTCTTTTTACTATCTCTCTTTTTAAAATTAAGTTTAATACTTTAAACACAGTGAAGAATACATTCCTCAATAACTATATTGTAAACAAAAAAAACTATTTGGGGGAAAAATACAAGTCTTAAGAGATGGTTAAAAATTAAGAGTGGTTATTGTGGTTAAAGGAAAGCCAAACCATTGGAAATGAGATATCAGTTAATTTCCCGCCCTTTGACCATAAATTAGGTATGGGACATAAGGAAAAAACTTAAATGCTTTGGGTATACGTCAGTATTCAGCAATAAAATTGAATTATACAGGTTAAATACAACATAAATATGTGATACATTTCTGTCAGATACCCTTTGGTATTCACCTAAAGCATGGTAGTTCTTTTTTATATACACGAGGGGGCGATGTGACATAATTACTCTGGAGGGGTCATAAGCAAATTTATGAGGATGTATTTTCATATCACTGGGTCTCTTGGACGCTGCATTTCTAACAACTCACGGTTGCCCGCCAGCACATCTCATTAAGGCTAATTGATAAATCATAATACCCTTTCCTTGGAATTTTTCCCATTCTCTTGTTTTTGCTTTGTGGCAAACAAACCTCAAGGATATTTTATTACTTTCTTTGAATTAGTGTGTAATGCAAAAAAGACATAGATTTGCTGTATTTAAAAATTAATGATTAATAAATGAATGTGCAGTCACTATTCTTTATTTAAGTTAGCTGCTGTTTTTAAAGCCTTAAAGCCTCTGATTTTCAGTTTCCAAAATACGTGCCTTGGAACAGAGGTATTAACCCTAAAGAGACATAAAACGGGCATTTCCCAAGGCAGCATGGTTAAGTACTCACTCAGGAAAACAATCTAGATCTCTACAAAGCTCTAGCTCTACCATTCAACAGTAGTATATGCGTGACAAACTACCTGTTCAGAAAATACAAAGACACTTTAGGATTTAAAAGTCTGGCTGTAAATAGCTTCTCTTTGAAATTTTAAACTGTTAGAGTCTCTTAAGGGAGTGACGAATTTTGGATACAGATCAGACTGCAAATTCAGACTACAGGTTATCTCATTGAATACTCCAGGAAATAAATAGCTCCTATACCTGAATCTTTAAGTAATTATCCCAAAAACAGTCTTCAGAACTTTCTTGTAATTGGTTTGGATTTGATTTCCTTTGAAGGCTGAATGATTCATGTTACATACTTGTATGTTAGTCATTCACAATTTATAAATGGCAACTTAACTTCAGTATTTATGAATTGCGATCAATACTCTAGCAATCAAAACACTCACCTTTTCTATTTCAATACTTCAATTTTCTTTTTTGTTCTTAACTCTTTCTCAGAACGGCTGGATCACGAGCAAACCAGGCTCCAGTTGCAGATGTTTATGATAATAGGGAAGAAACCGTCTGTGAGATTAGTAAATGAATAAATAGATGAATCAGAAGTCGGTATGTGTATGTGTGTTTGTGTATATTGTATGTGGTGGTGTTGTGGTGTATGTGTGTATATATGTGTGTGTTATGGCTTACAAAACAGGAATCTTAGATATCCTAATGATTGCCTTCATGTTTTATACTTTTGTTTTCATGGAGCTTTGGCAAATGCGGTTATCAATGGCTATTTGATCTTAAGGAGAAACAATCAAATTGCAATGTGACACTTTAATAACAAGAATGGAGGTGAACAAAACACCACAACTAGTGTGTGTGTGTGTGTGTGTGTGTGTGTGTGTGTGTGTGTCGGGGGTAGGGGGTGGGTATCCACTTTACCTTGAACCTGGGCTGAGATGGTTGGGAAGAATGACCAAAAAGGGTAGAACCGAACCCTAAGTAGTAGTCAGCCAGATTTGAGTTTACAAAGCTTGTATTGACAGTGAGCCTTTCTCCTTAAAGGAGAGGCTCTATTCCTCTTAAGAGACATAGCTTCTCTTTCAATGGGCGTCTGCTTTTCTTCTGAAACACTTTCATAATTAAGTGACTTTCCTTGCATGGGTGCCTGGGGACAGCTGATTTTTCTCAGAGGATGAAGGAAGTTACATATTGATTGCTGTTGCTCGCGGCATGTTCGTACCAGTGCGGGCAGAAACGGGCTCACGAGCGCCCTCGAATTCACACACACTCACAGAAATACACATCTCAGCCCGTGGAAACGCGCTCACACACACCCACTTACACGCCTCCGCACCTCATTCACATGCGTCCACGCGGAGTCAAGGCTGCGCTTCCCTTGGCATGGGCGTATGTGCGGCGAGGGCGTGTGTGCGTGCGTGTGTGAGAGTGTGTGTAGAGAAACCCACTAGGCAGACCGCAGCTACCTTATTCTACAAGCATGCTGCGATTCCCGATCACGTGTATGTAGAACCACAAAAAAACTAAATCGCTGTTAAAGTTTTTTTTATAAATTCTCTTTTCCGAAGGAAGGCGGTGGAAGAGCTACTCCCGGTAGTTAAAGGTGCCGGAGACCCGCCGGCGAATCCTGGGGCGCGTCCGCCTCGGCGGAGCGCTGGGCTCAGCCAGCCGGACTGGTTCCCCATCTAACTGATCTAATCAATGACTCCTAAGAGCTGGGGCTCCTGGCCCCGCCCCCTCCATCCTCTTCTCCGCCTCCCATTGGACGCGGGCCGAGAAGGCAGGGCCTTGCTCCTCGCTCGGATTGGCTGGCAGGGAATCAGTATCAATGTTTAAGCGGCGGCGTGAGGTGAATAGAGTCAGTCAGCAAGAGACGCTGGGGAGAGAGCCGGAATCGCAAACCTGGCGGATGCGGCAGCAGCGGAGGGCGGCTGGGGAGACGCTACTCCAACTGTTGAATTGAATTTTCACCTTTCCTTTCGTCCGCTGCTGTGCTTGCGGAGATGGATTTATTTGCTTTGAAATCCGCACATCTTTCTCAGACTGTGGGGTGATCCCGACACCAGACTGAAAGAGACCACCCGTGACAGAAAAGGAGGAATTAAAAAAAAAAAAAAAAAAAAACCCACAACAGACTGCATAATTAACTAGACACACGGATGTTGGACTTTTGTGAATAGAGAAAACTGAGAGGAAAATCTTGAACTATGATGCGAGGCTAAGCTGGGAACAATTACTGGAAAACCGATTTTGTTTTTCCTTTTCCAAGACTCTGAAAAATTTCGGGGTGCCTCTCGCCTAACCAAGAGGAAAGGTTTAAAAAAAATAAACAAAATAAATAAAACCAATACACCTAGCAAAGCAGACGCCTTGTTTTCCAGAACCTCGGACTCCGGCAGAAAGAGGTAGAGTAAAAGTGCTGCTAGATTCAGCTTCACCTTCCTCCCTCCATCCCTTTCTCTTGCATTTTCTTTTCCCCCAAAACATGAATCTGGTTTTTCTTTCTATAGACTGAGTCAGAAAAAGCGTTAGAAGAAGCTGCAACTAATGTCTGTGAAGGGAGGACCGTGAGTCGAGAGTGAATACGATTCGTTCCGCTGCTTCTGACTCATCCGGCAGATCGGAACACCTGCATTTCTGGATGTGTCATTCCCGTATGTCGAGGCGCCTCCAGAACCCGAAATAATGTATAGACAGACCTGTGTCTAACAACCCCTCAGAGGGACCTCCCCGGGGTAGGCGCCCCTGGCTGGACCGCCGCGGCCGCAGCTCTGCACCCCCTGCCCTCCCTGAGTCGCCCAGAAAGACTGAGAGCGAGACTGCAGAATGCATCACGCCAAACCTTGATGTGTTGCTTTCATCCAGCCCACTCCTCCTACTATAAGAGAAAATTGAAGGGGGAAAAAAAAACCCGTACTTTATTTGCTTCAAATATTCATCACTTTTATTCCTCGCCAAGGTTTTCTTTTCTAGATGAAGAGGACTGGGAGGCAGGGCTATTGGAAGGAGATGCTGAATAGAAAGAAAAGAGAGGCACTTGACAGCCCAGCCCTGTGAATGCAGAGACTGTTTCCCTTCTAGCGAGAGACAGGGAGAGTGTGTGTGCGAGGACTGGGAGGGAGGCTCCCCTTTCCTTTTTATTCGGCCTCCCCCTCCCCCTTTGAATCTGCACGTCCAACCATGAGTTGCCTGTTGATTTCCCTTCGCCTGGGAAGAAAAGCAAACTGGAATTAAACTGCTTGGAGAGAAGTCTTTGCTCGCGGGGAGAGGATGGGATGGTAGCGGAGGCTACTGGCTTGGCGTAGAGAAATTAGAGAGTGTGTTCTACGAACAGAGGAGAAGATTTATCTCTCTATTTCCCCCCTCCCAATAGACACACACAGCAATTGCTGATCAGGCTGTGGCTTTCTTGATTTCGGGGGAGAGCCTTTTCCGAGGAAGAGAGGGAGGAGCCTGGTGGGGAGAGGAAACTACAAATCGGGACACTAGTTCTTTACGCTGCATTTCCTCCCCTCCCTTTGGCTGCTCGGAAAGGAGAGAGAGGAAAAAAAAATTACGCTTGGCTGGGAGATGCAGTCCGCCGCCGCCGCTGCCTTAGCCAGCAATGCAAGATTAGATCTCTAAATGCAGCAAAACACTGCCTGAAAACAGACCAGCCCGCGCAGCAAGCAGGCATTCCACGGTGCGCTGGGGAAGCTTCAAAATATATCTGTGACTCTGTCTTCGTTGCTCTTCATCCCTATCAATTTCATCAAGGGAAGCGAGCAGCAAGTAAGAATTTCACTTTCGGATCTGCCTAGAGACACACCTCCCTGCTCCCACCCCCACTCGATGTGAAGAGTATTCCGGAGGCTCCGGGCGGGAGTAGATTTGCAGCACCCTAGCGGGAGCGAGGAAAACCTACTGATTCTTTAGCTCATTATCATCTCTCCCAGACGAGATTTCCTTCTTATCGCCTGCCTCATCGCTCAAGTTTGAGCCTCCCGAAGTCCAGGCGGGAGAGACGAAACCCCTGGCTCGCCCCCAGCCGCAGGAAGGCGCCGCCTTGCTCCAAGCCCCTGCAGCTCTGCTGCACCGCAGCTTCTCACCCAGTGCGGATGCTGTAGATCAACAGGTTCAGGGAACTTGAGCGGAATAAGGAGAGACCACCGGGTGCCGCAGCTCGGGTGCAGAGGGAAAAAAGGACCCATAGACTTGTGGCTCGCGTCGCGCGCGCACGCTGCGCCAGGGCCCCAGGCTGGCGCGCACTGCCTCGCTGGCCCCTCCAGTCCGGCTGTTCCTGCCCCCACCTTACCGGTCTGGGATGTACCTTTCCATCTGTTGCTGCTTTCTTCTATGGGCCCCTGCCCTCACTCTCAAGAACCTCAACTACTCCGTGCCGGAGGAGCAAGGGGCCGGCACGGTGATCGGGAACATCGGCAGGGATGCTCGACTGCAGTCTGGGCTTCCGCCGGCAGAGCGCGGCGGCGGAGGGCGCAGCAAGTCGGGTAGCTACCGGGTGCTGGAGAACTCGGCACCGCACCTGCTGGACGTGGACGCAGACAGCGGGCTCCTCTACACCAAGCAGCGCATCGACCGCGAGTCCCTGTGCCGCCACAATGCCAAGTGCCAGCTGTCCCTCGAGGTGTTCGCTAACGACAAGGAGATCTGCATGATCAAGGTAGAGATCCAGGACATCAACGACAACGCGCCCTCCTTCTCCTCGGACCAGATCGAAATGGACATCTCGGAGAACGCTGCTCCAGGCACCCGTTTCCCCCTCACCAGCGCACATGACCCTGACGCCGGCGAAAATGGGCTCCGCACCTACCTGCTTACGCGCGATGACCACGGCCTCTTTGGACTGGACGTTAAGTCCCGCGGCGACGGCACCAAGTTCCCAGAGCTGGTCATCCAGAAGGCTCTGGACCGAGAGCAACAGACTCACCATACGCTCGTGCTGACTGCTCTGGACGGTGGCGAGCCTCCACGTTCCGCCACCATACAGATTAACGTGAAGGTGATTGACTCCAACGACAACAGCCCGGTCTTCGAGGCGCCATCCTACTTGGTGGAACTGCCCGAGAACGCTCCGCTGGGCACCGTAGTCATCGATCTGAACGCCACAGACGCGGATGAGGGTCCAAATGGCGAAGTGCTCTACTCTTTCAGCAGCTACGTGCCCGACCGCGTGCGGGAGCTCTTCTCCATCGACCCCAAGACCGGCCTAATCCGTGTGAAGGGCAACCTGGACTATGAGGAAAACGGGATGCTGGAGATTGACGTGCAGGCCCGAGACATGGGGCCTAACCCTATCCCAGCCCACTGCAAAGTCACGGTCAAGCTCATCGACCGCAACGACAACGCGCCGTCCATCGGTTTCGTCTCCGTGCGCCAGGGGGCGCTGAGCGAGGCCGCCCCTCCCGGCACCGTCATCGCCCTGGTGCGGGTCACTGACCGGGACTCCGGCAAGAACGGGCAGCTGCAGTGTCGTGTCCTGGGCGGAGGAGGGACGGGCGGCGGCGGGGGCCTGGGCGGGCCCGGGGGTTCTGTCCCCTTCAAGCTCGAGGAGAACTACGACAACTTCTACACGGTGGTGACTGACCGCCCGCTGGACCGCGAGACACAAGACGAGTACAACGTGACCATCGTGGCGCGGGACGGGGGCTCTCCTCCCCTCAACTCCACCAAGTCGTTCGCGGTCAAGATTCTAGACGAGAACGACAACCCGCCTCGGTTCACCAAAGGACTCTACGTGCTTCAGGTGCATGAAAACAACATCCCGGGAGAGTACCTGGGCTCTGTGCTAGCCCAGGACCCCGATCTGGGCCAGAATGGCACCGTATCCTACTCTATCCTGCCCTCGCACATCGGCGACGTGTCTATCTACACCTATGTGTCTGTGAATCCCACAAACGGGGCCATCTACGCCCTGCGCTCCTTCAACTTCGAGCAGACCAAGGCTTTTGAGTTCAAGGTGCTTGCTAAGGACTCCGGGGCGCCCGCGCACTTGGAGAGCAACGCCACGGTGAGGGTGACAGTGCTAGACGTGAATGACAACGCGCCAGTGATCGTGCTCCCCACGCTGCAGAACGACACCGCGGAGCTGCAGGTGCCGCGCAACGCTGGCCTGGGCTATCTAGTGAGCACCGTGCGCGCCCTAGACAGCGACTTCGGTGAGAGCGGGCGCCTCACCTACGAGATCGTGGACGGCAACGACGACCACCTGTTTGAGATTGACCCGTCCAGCGGCGAGATCCGCACGCTGCACCCCTTCTGGGAGGACGTGACGCCTGTGGTGGAGCTGGTGGTGAAGGTGACCGATCACGGCAAGCCCACCCTGTCTGCAGTGGCCAAGCTCATCATCCGCTCGGTGAGCGGATCTCTTCCCGAGGGGGTGCCACGGGTGAATGGCGAGCAGCACCACTGGGACATGTCGCTGCCGCTCATCGTGACTCTGAGCACTATCTCCATCATCCTCCTAGCGGCCATGATCACCATCGCCGTCAAGTGCAAGCGCGAGAACAAGGAGATCCGCACTTACAACTGCCGCATCGCGGAGTACAGCCACCCGCAGCTGGGCGGGGGCAAGGGCAAGAAGAAGAAGATCAACAAAAACGATATCATGCTGGTGCAGAGTGAAGTGGAGGAGAGGAACGCCATGAACGTCATGAACGTGGTGAGCAGCCCCTCCCTGGCCACCTCCCCCATGTACTTCGACTACCAGACCCGCCTGCCCCTCAGCTCGCCCCGGTCGGAGGTGATGTATCTCAAACCGGCCTCCAACAACCTGACTGTCCCTCAGGGGCACGCAGGCTGCCACACCAGCTTCACCGGACAAGGGAATAATGCAAGCGAGACCCCTGCCACTCGGATGTCCATAATTCAGGTAGGAGACTTTTAGCATAACTGGGAGTTAACTTTTTTTTTTTTTTTTTTTTTTTTTTTTGGAGCTGTCCTGAAACCTTTGGAACAGGGCAAGCCACTCTACCAGCAGCAGTGAGAGGGGAAAAAAAAATAAATGAAAACGGTTTACACTTTTGACACTGTGTATATATCACATTCTACACATAACCCCTCCCATGTAAAGAGTCTAAACTCTGCAAAATGTAAATGTCTTACTCCTATTTCATTTTAAAATTTATTTTTATAGGTATAAAAATGTTAGCAATGTTCAATAATAATAGTAATAATAATAATTATTATTTTACTTATTTTTATTTGTTGGTTTATATTTCTTTTCATAAAAAAGAACTCCCAGAGCGGAAAAAAGTTTTAGTTAATTATCTTGAAAATATTTTAATGCTGTTTTTGTAAATGATGCCAAAAATGAAAGAAACTTATATCCAAATATTAAGAAGTTAACTTCTGTAAGTACAGAATAACAACCAGTCAGAATTTCAGAGTTCATTCAATTTGAGCTAACTTTTCACCCCTTAAAAAGTCAGTTTTATATTTTAAAGATACTTTAAAGAATATGAATCTCACTTACTCTTCATCGTTCCATTATGCTAAAAACTACAGCATAATGCATTAATACAGCTTAAGCTTTTGAAATGTGAGTTATACTCTGAAGCACTTTGAAAAGTTTGAAAACATGCAGACTCTACAAAATGACTAGTAACTATCTATGAAAAGTTTGTATTTGTTTTGTCCTGCGGTTTTCGTGATCTGTTTCTTGGAGTCACTGAGGAATGAAAGGAATATAGCAGAGGACCAGAGGCTCATTTTGTGCTGCTGTAAAAAGGAGGCAAAGTTACACTGAAGGCACTTGATGTGCCAAAATAAATTCAGGGTGCATTTAGTTTGCATAGTGTGTATTTGATATATCTAAGTGATATTTATATATATATATATATATAAGATAGTATGATTCAAAGTTTTATATAATATATAATATATATAATATATAATATATATAATATATATATAATATATATTATATATATATTAGATAGTATGATTCAAAGTTATTGATAATATCACAAAACTAAATGACTGACCCAGACTGGACATAGATTCTAACAGCAGCAGGTGACTATACTATGTCTAGTCATTGTCTTGTTTCTTTCACCCACTATTGAGTTGTGTCACAGAAAAATTTAATTCTTGCTTATTGTAATTGTATGTTGCAACAAATTACTCTGGATGAGCAGTATGTGGAACTCAAAATTGAGCTTAACTGAAAGTGACACCTCGAGAGGAAGATTAGTTTGGGGCAAGTGAAAATAATTTGTTCATAATTTTATGCTTTGAAAAGCAAATAACTTTTGATGACACTTGACTCAATAATGTTTTTATTCTTAAAATGGAGCAGTAAAATTTCATAATCTTATTCTTTCTAACATAATAGGTATACCAAATACTAATATTTAGCAAAATATATTTTTCTGTAATAGTATAATGTCCTTGTAAAACAATCTCACACTTGACACTATTAAATATTAAAATATCAATTATAGTATTTAATCTTACTTCTAATAGTGTTTACTGTACATCAGTAATCATAATTTTTTAAGGTCTATATAAAACTGAAAAAGAAAGTATCCACTTAAAAAATGTGGTTTCTATGAAAGTCTTTCTGTGACTGTGTAAAACTGGTATTTATGACAGTCAATATATATTTAGAAGGAGATGTTAAAACACATATTTACAGATTTGCTACAGTCATTTTATAAATACACATATGTTAAATACCTTTCAATTACAATTTTACCATTGGTAATTACAAAGATGTCACAGAGGGTTAATGCTTAGTCTTCCATTTAAAGTACTGTGAGTTGAATTTTCATTTAGTTTCCAGTAAAAACGAAGGTGGTGCAGAATTTTCAACAAGCCTGATTCCTTGGTTAGTCTAGTGAGAAACAATCTTGGATTGAAATATCCAGTGGTTTTGAGAGATAGTGATACCTGTAGTATATTGCACCATGCTGTTCTTGAAGTTGGTCATTGCTTAAGGAGGAATAAGATAATTATTCCTCTCATTGACAGTAAATCTCAAGTCAAAGCAAATACACACGTGCGCGCGCACACACAGAATGCAAAGGGAAAACTTTTTTTTTTACATTGCCTTTCCTCTAGATTCTTAATTCATGCCATAAAGAAACAAACTATGTTTTTGTTTTAAGTCCTTGAAATGTTTTCACAATAGCTCATTTTCCCATATTGCTTCTGCCCTAGGAATATCCTCAACATGCATTGTTTAAATGATTTTTTTTCTATTCAATTTTTGTAATCCTCTAAAGGATGCTTTGTAAGTTCTTAATATGTTAATTCTCTTTCAAATATATCAGGTTTATCTCAGTATTAATTATGGAGAGCAGAGTAAATTAACTGCAGGAACTGTCTTTTTTTTTTTTTTTTTTTTTTAACTGGAGTGTCACAAACACACTGTGCTAAAGTGACATGCTTAAATTAAAGCATTTAGGTATCCCATAATCTTGTTTCAGGTGCTTTTATTAGTGTGTATATGTAATACAGCTTCCTAAGGAAACACACTATTAATCTCATGTGTATTTCTGAAGGTAGAATTTTAATCCACAGAGTGTACTTGGCCTAACTGCTACTAGGTGTCTGGTTCATCTTTATTTGATAGCATCTGTGTTCTGTTTGGAAGTATAATGTATTCTATTGATGAAATGAAAATAATTTCATAACTGTGTTGAGATACACTGGTACAGTGTGGTGATACGAAATTTAGGAACTTTATGATTTATGAGGCTCACATTATAGCTAAAATTAAGATTTAAGTATCAAAGCATTTTATGTGAGTCAAAGGGCCTAAAATGTTAAGGTTAATGCCTGTAGGTTCTCCTTGGGCATAGGAGTACTTTTACTGAGTATGGATGCTAAGCATTCATATAAGTTGATACAGAAACAGTGGTACTTGTGAGAAGAGATTTGATTTCAGGTGTTTTTCAAGTTCCTCGGAAAAATTAAAGTATAACGTGTTTAAACAATAGATTAGCAACTAAATAACCACAATAGTGTGAATCATAATAAAACACAGTCATAATGAAATATTTAATTCTTTTTAAACATATAAAACTGATTTTGAAGAATAGGAGCACAGGTTTTGTAGTACATAAGGCAAATAGACTGTTACATAAATTTATAAGGGGACTTTTTATAGGAGCAATTTTCATGTGAATTATTTTATGTGTTAATATGAAATCTAAAGTCAAGTAAAGAGATTACTAGTTCTTAAGAATAACTGCTTATCGTGATTTATCAAGAATTAAGTGCTAAGTCTCAGGGTGACTTCTCAACAGGTGTTTTCGACGAAGGCCTTGTTGGAAAGAGAGGAGGAGTCTGGGGACTTGTCACTGATGGGCGACTTCCCAGTTTTGTTTGAACATCTGTGTTTTCACATTTTTTGTAGCACTACTACAAGTCATTTTAATATGCTCCCATAGAAGGAAATATATTGAGCCAGCAGAATAAGATCTACTAAAATAAATTTTGAAAAGGAATACATTCTTACTCAGTGTTTTACAAATCAATTTCAAAAGATTCACATTTGGGTTGACTTTAAAGTCTTTATGCTAGGAAGATAAAATCCTCTTGATAGATGTACATGGCCTTTTCAATAACAGGGAATTAAGCATATGGTAAATACCTAGAGCCAATCCAAATATATAAAAATGATATTGAAGTATAGAGGACTAACGTATCATAATGTAAACAATAAACTCAATGTTGCAGAATAAAAAGGTGAAAGGAGAATCCATCTTTAATAGCAACATTATCCACTGTATGCCTTTATTCCCACTTCACTCTAGTACAAGATCTTCACTACGGGGACTTATTCAGATAAGTTCCCAAAATCATGATCTTCAAAATTTCATACTCTATCCTATTAATGATTTCAGTAACAAATACAAAGTGTGTGAACAATTTATTTTGGCATTTATAATTTTGTAGCTATCTTACTATGATTTTTATTCTAAGACAGCTGTTTAATTAGTATATGTATTAGTTTCCATAAACTATATATACGTTTCTACTTATAGGTATTCTGGTATCTTGAGTAGAAAAGAAATGTCGCTTTCTTACTGTGTGCCTTCTGGATTGTTTAGTTCACTCATCTTTTTTCTTAAATATTTTGAAAAGGTAGAATGAGTAATTCCTACTTGAGAGTACACAATAGTTACATATTTTTTTCTGTTTTATCAGGCATTAAAAGTAGTGTAAATAAAGTAAACAAACTTAATTTAAAATATAATCAGATATTCAGTGTTTAGAGTTTTTTTGGGGGGAGGGAGAAGAGTTTAAAATCCCTAAAAATCCAAAAGTTGTTATCATCATTCTTATTATATTACTTTTATTTTTATATGCATCTATGAAAATTTTAGCTCCAATTTTAATGTGGCATTTCTCTTTTTCCCAATAAATGAAAACACACAGAAAGTATAAAGTTTAACAATATGAGCTAGAAACCAGAGAGTCTTGTTTTCAACATTAACTAATATAACTCTTTGTAAGGTATTAACTTCTTGATTCCATTAACTTTTGGTTTTCGAGAAAATTTTCAAAATGCAAACTAGGTAATATTTTATCATTCGTGTATTGAGATCATAATCCTTCAGTCTTTTGAAAATGTTGGGAGTAAGATAATTTTTAATTTTACTTGAGTTGTATGAGTTCTATAATTTCAATAAATATTACCATATGTAAGTATACGCCAAAAAAATTGGAATCTTAGTCTTGGCATCTTCATGTTATTTAAGGCTGAGTGTAATCATGGAAAGATCGACATAGAAAAGTATGCCCTAAAATTGTTATCTCAACTATTTGAATATACTATTTTAGTCAAGAAAAAATTTACATTACCACCTTTGACTATATTGTTCAATATACAAAACACATACAAAATCACCCAATTTTCCAGAATGTTTTCTCCATAAAGTTGATGCTATAAAGGTTCACATGCATTTATTGCAGTGAAATTTGGCTAGGCTATATTTATAAAAATATACAAATAATTTTTTAGTTACATTAAGTATGTGTATAAATGTATATGTTCATATTTTCAATATAGTGTATGTAAATGCTTGCTCAATCACAAATAGTAGTCCAATTTTATACATTTTAGTTCAAAAGTATTTCTTCTCTAAGGAAGAGCTCAAGCTTTTATTTTTCTTTGAAAATATGTTGAAACTTTATTTTACTGTTTTAAAGTTTCAAACAATTTGAAGTTCCATAAAATAGAGCTAGTGACCCTAGAGGGGGGAACTTAAGAACACGTGGCCTTCAGCGGGCAACAGGTTGAAGCCTATGTAGACGAAGAGAAATAAAACTCTCACCCAAGTTCCTGACTCTTTTGAGAAGATGGCAGCAGAGCTGGAAGCATGTGAGAATGCATGCTGTGAGCCTGATGATGAAACAGCAACAGGAGAAAGAAGCAGCCACTATAACTGGGCCCATTCCAGTTAGGAAGTAAAACTTAACTCCCTAATGCGGAGAAGTCTTGCAATACACTCAATAGTGGGTAAATTCTTACAAATGCGCCCGCTAATTACAGTATTAGTCATTGCACTAGAATGTATTCCCCTCAGTGATACTTCTGTTTAATAAATCCCATAGGGCATTATCTTAAGGTTGTATTTTAGTAAAGCCATTAGGGAAGGATTTTTTTTGTGTATTAAATTCCTTCAATCAATGACTGTATATTAGTTAGAGAATAGCATAAAGTTCCTTTTGCCTATCATTTTGAAGATAATATGACTTCTGCCACCCACTTACAAAACACTTTTAAAGTTCATCAGACCTACACTAACCTATTGTCAACCTACTTTAGTAAAGGAGGCTTTGACAAGATTTTCTTCAATGACACACAGCATTTTACAGTTAGTCATAAGCTTTCACCACTAACTTTGACAATGATATATTGCTATCTTTGGTCTTCTGAAATAAGTTATCTACAATAAAGAAGTCTTTAATGACATCAACATCCCTACTGTGACTAAGCAGAGTCATGCTTCTGCTTCCTTGCTACTGCCGAAATACTAAGATCAATATATTTAAGGTAAAGAAAAAGAAAAAAACACACACAAAAAAACCCATAACTAAATACAGATGAAAAATTGTGGCTCTGTAGGTGGCATCCTTTGCTTGTATGCACCAAGTTCTTCCAGGGATAGACTCTAAAATTGGCTTCAGACAGTCTTTGAGAGAAAAAAAAATATATGTGTATATATATGTATATGTATATGTATATATATATATGACATATTTCTGTTTGTCTGTTCTGGTCCTAGTGACATTCTGATTACCAGTATTTGTAGGCCTTGCCCTGGATCTATTCCAAGCAGTTTTATTGTAGTGAAATGGTTCTTACAATTCATTGAGCATCCAGCATAACTGTGCTGAATATGATTGGCGCGTTTGCATATATTTATTCAAAAAAAATAAGGCAGTTAAACAGCATAATTATGGGAAAACGAATCATAACAATAAAAGACCATTTAAGTTAACAAGCTTTGTGATCAAAGGATAAATACAGGTTGGATAAATGACACTTTAGATGTAAGTAATCTACATAAATAGACTTTGGTCTGATTAGAGGAGTGGAATATATTAAAATAACTTAATGGTATTAGAAATTCATTTATTTCAGTTATCTTGAAATGTTTAACGATCTGTATTATCTTATTTTCTTTATGTTTCTATTTAATACAATAGTGATACACCACATTTAAGTGGTATGAAAAATGCCAAGGTAAAGATAAATATAATTTTGTAAACTTCTATTTGGTTCTAAAATATACACAGTCTGAATAATATTTAATACTTTTTAAACTTTTAATGTTTTTGATTGATTTTTAATTAGTGGAACACATTAAAGGGACTATTTAAAGGAGCATTTCTTGTTTACTCTATCAGCTAAAAGCAGCCTTTGTAGAGTTTGAAAGCTAGAGCATGAAAATCAATTTGAAATTTCAAAGCTATACATTCATAATTGTTTTGTAGATATATACTCTTTAAAAAAAATGGTTACATATTTGTAAATTATATTGATACATAGACAATGACTTGATATTCTGAAAGATTCTGATGCTATTTTGATAGCATCTATGCTTTACAATTACAGATTTAACTTACAACTTCCCTAAACAAGTAATTTCTCTGCAACAACTATGGTGCTTTAAATATATTTTATTCAGCTGTCTTTGACAATAACTTAAAAATATAATTTAAGCACTGAGTCATGAATTGTTATATTTCATTATCTAGGATTTCCACCTAAATACTTAATAGTTATTGCTAAACAATGATTTGGTTTTTTGTGTGCCTAAAATTTTCATGGTCTCCAATTCAGAAGAAAAGCTCAAATTAAAATATATACATGAGATAATTAGGTCATATTCGAAATTCCAATAATTTGCTTTTATCAAATGAAAATGCAACAGGTATTTATTGTAGGTAGAAATGGTTATGGGGGTCAAAATAGCTTTCTTATTGTTATAATACAATTTCAGACGATCCATGTCCCATATAAATTCTTAAATTTGAATTTGCAGTACAAACATGTGCATCAGTTTTGAACATCTAAAAGTAGTTTTCACCCTTAATCTACAACATTCTTTAAAAAATCATAGTCCCCAATACAAATACCTTTGATAAAGGTAGTTCATTTTATTTTTCACACAACATATTTTAACAGCATATACTGAGATTATTTTAACTGAGTACTCGATATATTTTTGCTGTTTTTTCACAGCGACAGAGAAATTGCATATGCATTACTGAATTTATAAAGCAATTCACCTTTGATTATCATGAAAAGAATTAGCTACCCACATGTGACTGTGTGAAATTTTTACTGATGTCCTTATTTTATCAGTAGATGAAATGAAGACATTAGAATGTTTGAGAAATAATATGCTTAAAATTTTAGCAAAGTATAATAAGAAAAAAGTTATAATTTTAGTATTTTGGAAAAGGGAATTAGTTTAAAAGAAAATATTTTTCAGTTTAAACTTGAATAAGTGCTTAATGATACATTTTATATAAATTCTTCATCATAAAATCTTCCTAAACAATGTTTAAAATAGCTGCTTCAATTTCCATAGTTCTGTCAGCAAAACAAAAGTGAAACAGAATATCATCTAAATATTGGTGAATTCTATTATAATAGTGTCTTCTTGAGTCCCAGAATTCATGCCTTCTATTTTGCTTTTACAGTTTTGCATCTATTTTTAAATACTATATCCCAAGTCCTTTTACTGAATTAAGAATGTGAATAAGAGCAGTTATAAGTCATACAAAAAAGATAAATCAATAGTCCCTTGTTATTATCAATTTCATTGTGGTAGAATTAAAGATTCCATACAAACTTACCTTCCCATAGTTTCACGGCAAGACACTTGATTGTTTTAATTACTATTTGAAACTTTGTGTGGCCTTGTGTTAATGATTTTTTTTTTTTTTTTTTTTTTTTTTGTGCTAAGCCAATGCCTTGCCTCATATTGTAACCTTGGTTGATTAAATCAGAAATTCCTGATTTAAAGAAGTAAGTTTATAGATATACTTTGACTGTTAATTGGCATGATATGCATAGAATGCATTTATCATTTTAGAAAACAATACAAACATTTTGGTGCTGTGTCATGAACCAAAGTATAGAGTAAGATGCAGGATTATTGAAAGCAGATATATCAGAAAAACAGTAACTATTTTAATAGCAATGCATACCTTGAAAAAATATTCATAACCTTCCACTTTTTGGTGTTGGCAGATGCACGGGTAGTAATTATTAGCTAAGTTTCCAGGTTCTGACCTTCTTAGAAAAGCTGCTATTTATCCCTAGATTGTAATAAGGATGGAAATAAGAGAACCATCCTATTAAACAAATCCCACTCACAGGACATTTTAAGGATCCTTGGCAGAAGTCTATTTTATGGTGTGGCTCTGATATCAGATGTGCCAATACCAACAAATGAAGCACTATGCCTGAGTGGAGAGAAACTAGAAAAGACAAAGAATACATTTATAGAGACTTTTTTTCTCCTTCTGATTTTGAGCAATAGACTTTCCACGATTTTTTATAATCAAGACAATTACATAGTAATTTGGGTTAGAATGCATGCCCAGTTCCCCATCTCAAAACCCAATTTGTTACCACCTGTGGCTATTTCTATTAAAAAAAAGAAACATAATTACTATGAGTCTCAGCAGTCTTAGAGTAAATTTTTGCAATTACAATACCTCCCTTGGGCAGATGTGTGAAAATGGCAGATTAATTCCTGCCAGGATCTTTCTGTTCCTTGTGCATTTTTAGGTTTGGTGTTGCCTGCTTATTAGAGTGCCTGTTTTGCTCTGGTTAAAGGTCATGTCAGTGTTTCCATAGTAAATCTCTAGAAATAAAGTTCCACAAATCAGCCATTAAATTTTGCCTTAGGTGAAAAGTTGACATGTAATGTCTCAGGAAAGGAGTAGATAATATTTTCTATCACTCTCCTCGGTTGCCTGGTTAAGTTTGAAGTAAAACGGAATAAGACCATTTGGCAACGTTGAGAAAGCAGGACTTAGCCTAGGAGATAATAAGAAAAGTGTGATAAAATAATATCGAATCCAGTAGAAGCCATGGAAGTGATCCCAAAGCTACCTGATGCCTAGGGATTTTAAAGTGCAATAAAAAATATATTAATACTGGATGGATAACAGGAAATTTAACACCCAACTCATTTCCATTCATTTCTTCTTGTAGTTGTTGTGTGTACTCTTTTCTTAATAAAGATCTAACTGATCTACACACAAAACAATGAATGATACTAAGTCTGTAAAATGTTAAACCTCTGAATCAGGATTTTAACTCTCTATGAGTAAGATTAAGTTATTTTTTTCTCAAAGCAGTCTAGATAGTAGAATACTTGAAACCAGGAGCCACATCCATCTTGATTGTCACTGTAGTTGAGATAATATAGCAGTTTCTGATACGTAGTACACACTTTTAAAAATATGAATTTTTTGTGAAGAAAATGAGACTTCTACAGTTAAGTCATTTTCGACAATCACCCATCAGATATATGCTGTAATGTGGATTTAAATCTAGATGTGACTAGGGCTAAAGTCTAAGATATTAATACAAATATGCTAAAATATTGATCTGCTGGTAAATAATTTATTTGAATGTGGCATATTTTGATATTTTTTAAATTTATAGTTACCACTTTTGTAATTATTACTGTAAAAATTTGTTTATAATTTTATTAATAATATTACAACTTCATGGAGAAAGGTGATCAAGTTTCACAATTATGAGCATCAAACTCTCACAGTATTTGTTTATATTATATATCATGATATATGATATATAATATAATATATACACACATTATATATACATCATTATATTATATATCATGATATATGATATATGATATATAATATATACACACAACACACTTATATACAACAAACACACTTATATAAATGGTATATCAAGAGGAAATTGTGTTGTTTGTTGCATGTCTTTCTATCTTTTCTCCCACTTCTTGGTCTGATTTATATGGTATTAGAGTGATGCACTTCTGATATTAGGTCTATTTTTTAAGACTTTAAGGATTACCCAACCCCAGGAAGTTTTTAAGAAACTAATACGATCATTTAGTCTATATATTAATTAATTTTTAAGCTGGTTTTATTTGTGGAAATGCTCCATAAAGTATAAATATTTATTTTCTGTATGATAATTTTAGTAAAATGATATTATGTCTAAACCATAAACAGTTATTTGGGGATTACATTTAATTTTATTTTTTGATATATAATTTTACTATTTCATCACTTGGGCACAGATCATCTACCATGTGATAATCAGAAAATAAAATTATAGTTGGAAATTGTTGATTGTATGTAATAAGCCAACTTACAATATTTTTCTCAAAATTTCAGAATCTGTCATATGTATGTGGTAATGAATTTTTAATGCAAATATTGAGTAAATGCAAGCTAAGCCTTCATATAAACAGTATGTTGTCCATTTCAGTATTGTTATTAAAAAGACATCCACGACGTTCAGAGCTGTTTAATCTATAATTATTAATTCAATGAATAAATCATGAAATAATTATAAAAGCTCTTAATTGAAATGGTTTACTGGTTTTTCATTTTTTTATTTCTGCAAATTTATGGGGTACATATGAAGTTGTATTATTTAGTACTTGTAAGCTATACTGAGAGTTAGTTACTGTTTGTCTGAATTTTACATTTTAAAATTCATATTAGACCATAAGGAGGTTTTATAGAATAAAGATTTTAGGCAGAATGAGTTTTCAAACATATTAAAAATTCAATTATCCCCATTAGTCAGAGTAGCTGAAATAAAAAGTGAAGGAAAAATAGAAGGAAGCATAGAAATGTAATTTTAAAATGTTTAGAATTCATTTTCAACCTTCGTAGATGAGAGAATTTTTCCGAAAGATTAAACTAACAGTATTAAATATCATATAAGATTATCCCACAAATAAGAAGTTCTCAAAGCAGAATTTATATCCACATTTGTCTAAGCATTATATTAAGAGTTCAAGTCCATCTGTTAGTTCTCCCTGAAATATTTGGCATTTTTGAAAATAAGGCACATCAGCAACCAGTGCTACTCAATCCTGATGGAGGGGGATATCAAAATAAGTCTTGGTTACATGTTACTACAAGAAACCCTGTGTGTCAGGAACAGGTTTTCTCTTAGACACTATCAACCAGAAACTTCCCCTGTAATATTCCATAATCTGTTTGCATTTTACTGTTTCTGTGAATTTTTCTTAAACTATCATACGTTCATATAGGCTTTCTTTTAAAATATGCAACTTGGACATCTACTGGCAATGCAACTTCCAAATAATGTTGGTAAAAATCTGAACGTTTCATAAATACACCAGTTGGCAAGCAGTTTTTAGTCTTCATATCAAACCTTATAATCTAAAAACATATGTCATGTGTTTAAAAGACTTTGAAAAGTCACTTAAACATTTTAAAAGTATTGTCCAAAATACATGATTTTGAGTGAAAGAAAAGGAAATAAATTATTATTTATGTCTTATGCTGACCTATTCTAATTATATTATTTTTATCCTTGCCTCTGGTCTCTTTTCTGTGACATCCCAGAAGAAAATATGCTTATCACAGGGATACTTTAATACCTGTATATTTACATCTAGTGTACTTTTTTAAAATATTCAAATAAATATGTTGATAAGGCATGGTGGTATTTATCACCAGATTGATATTTAACCACATGTACATTTGGGCCTGGGCTCTGTATAGTTGACTTTACCTAGTACATATATACAGGGGTGGATTGGGTTGAGTAGTAGTATGTTTCTCATTTTAAAAATGCATTTAATAGACAAGAAACTTTTGTTTATTAGCTAAAATAAAAGGTTTCTTCAATTTCCTTTAATTTAGGCTTGAGTATATATTTTAAGATGTAAAATGTTGATTTTCTTTTACATAAAAGCAATAAAATAAACTTCTCTGCATGATTTCCTCTTGTGGTTCTTCAGGCAAGAGTGTGCTCTAATAAGATGTAGTTGAGATAAAACTCTCCATCTGCTACTCCTGGAGAATAGAATGTTAATTTTTTTAACCTCTTGGTAAACCTTCTTTCTATACTTACGACTATGCAAGTCAGCTTAAGCTAATGTATCAGTTCATCATATAAGGAAAGAAACTTTATAGTTAAATTTAGTCAACACATTTCTTAAAATTTTTTTTATTTGAAATTTTCCATTGAGTCTCTGTGAACTTAAACTTGACATTTATGTTAAATACCCATTATTTAACTAGAGAAATCAAATCGCCAAGGAGACATCTGTTATTTAATGATATTATGGTTTGGATTTTTTTGGTTAAAAGTGTGGGATGGTGATAGAAAGCCTCTAGGGGTGACGGAAGGAAAGGAGCTGTGGTTCAATATCCCCAGGTAATATAAATAATTGGAAAGTGGAGATACCTTTTCAGTTGGTTAATTGTAATAAACCTATTATCTTGTTACAGCATTAAGGTAGAATCAACATGTTGGAAAACAGATAAAAGGTGCATGAAAGCATTTAAAATTCAATCATTAGGTTTCATTGCACCCATCTGCTCCCAGGAAATATAATTGGAAATTTTATTCATTGACCTTTAACTGCCGTTGTGGACAACAGCCTCAAAGTCTGTATTTTAAAGTTGGACATTTGAAGTTAATTAGATAAGAGTCATAATCAGTGCATTTTTAAAGCCCATTTATTTGTTGGAACAAAATTTGAAAAAATAAAGGCAGGCTTAATGGGCAAGTGTATATTTGACAAAGAGTCAACACAGTTATTTAATCTTGGATCTGGTTAAAAGCAACTAATGTTCAACTTCATTAACATTTCTGTTAACTAGAGGGACTGTTCAAGTTTTTATTGTTATTTTATATGCAAATTCCTACCTCTCATTAATTATTTTCAGGATCCATATTACCTTAGAGTTATACTCACAACGTTCAATTACACTAAAATCACATACCATGATATAAGGAAAAAAAATCAATGAAACTATTTAGTATTTCAGGTGGTTATCTCAAGTTTTAAAATGTTGGGCATCCCCAATTCATTTTGCCAATATAAGTATAATACCACATAATCTTTCTAGAATATTTTTATGTCTCTACTCAGAAGGATGATGTATGATAAAACTGTGTGTCTAATATAGGAAGTACATTATGTAAATTGATCAAGATTTCTTGCCAGCATTTGTGTATTGCTCTGCTTACTGAAGTTCATGTACCTTGGAAAAGAGTCATGATTAAACAGGTGTTTCTTCATCCTATGAGATCAAATTTCTGAAATATTTATATAGTGATGAGCCAGATGTACACAGCTTAACCTTGTAATCCCATTTCATAGCTTTCCCAAATACTTGGAAACTTGTTAAGTATGAAGCTGATTACTTTGGCAGCATATCTCCATTAATAAGATTCAGATATTACTTATTTACAAGCCAGTGCTGTTAATATAATCTAGTATATTAAATCAACAAGGCAAAGGAAAAAAGATAATCCATCCAAGGACAAACTGACATGGAAGCTTTTCCTAAAGCTTTTTAATTTGTTTTTTATTGACTCCATAATATCAGAAAACACATAGCACATGTGAATAATGTACATGTTTTGGATACCAGGCTACAGCCATCTTGGTGTGAAGTAGTTAGTACTCAGATTCCTTGTACTTCTGTCATAACCTTGATATAAGCCATATAAAACCATGCATCTCTGCTCTTTACAAATATCCCTTTCAGCATCATCTCAATGGCAAAGTTTACTGTCATTTGACATAAAATTATTTTAAATGCACTCATCTGTTTTTTAAATGAACAGAAGCAATACAGAATAATGTAATAATGTGTCATGATTTTCATTATGCTTATTTATTGGTTCTGCAATAATAGAAGGAGAGCATATTGTTATGCTTTCAGCTTGAGGTATTTATGCCCTGTGCTACTGGATGCACCATTTTATATTTGGGATATTTTGCCCTTCCAAGAAAACGGGTATCAAGATCCTTAAATCAAATTAGACTAGGGGAAGAGTTTCATACTTTGTCTTTTTTATATTAAGTATATAGCTTGTATAAATTACCTGACTCTACTTGAATAAACTTACACACCTTCAGAGAGAGGAATACTCTATTTTTGAAGCTGTATGTGACAACCTGATTTACGTGATTTGAAAACAAGGAAGGGGAAAACAGCCTATCAGGAAAGAGAAGAACTCTTTTGCTTTTTTTATCTGTTGGAGAAAATTACGTACTTTGTTGTTTATATTTCTACAAATGTTTCTAACACACCAATAAGAAGGTGACATAACTTTTTCAGTTATGTTACAAAACAAAACAAAACAAAACAAAACATAGAATTAAATAACTTGTAAAAAAAAAAAAAAAAGAGTTCTTTAAGCCCAGATGAGATGTAAACATTTGAGATTTCTGGACCCTTGATTTTGTGTGTGTGTGTGTGTGTGTGTGTGTGTGTGTGTGCAATGACAGATATTCCAGAGATGGAGCTGCTCCACTGAGACAATGTGCCTGTAGGCCTGTGTAGTTGAGATTCAGGCACTGCTGGTCTAGTGACTTTGGATTTCAACTAGTCTATCATTGAACTGGAATCTGTAGTGACCCTCCAGGGATGAATTGCTTACATTTGACTGCAGGGTCAGTTACTCCTCTCCTGTTTGATTTTTAGCAAGTCAGTAGTTTCCCTACAAAAAGATACTTTACTCCTGGGAAAAACAACAAATATTACAAACTCCTGATGTTCAGATATCCATGTTTTTATATTAAAATAATTTCAAATTGTTTTAAAAAATGTTATGTGTCTTTGAGTTTAATTTTCACTCTTCTCAAAATTATGACTATATTTTCCCAATTTTAAGAAAAATTCTTATTTATTGCAAACATTGTACTAAAATAAATATCTAAAACAGTGTCTAGTGTATTGTAAGAAGTCATTACATAATTGTGGACTGAAAATAGAGAAGTTGCATTTTAGAGTTAAATTGCCTATAATTTACTACTTAGAACTATTGTTAATTTTTTGTTGAGTAAATCTCCATGTCTTCCTTTCCGATTCTAAAATTCAAAAGACTCACGCCTGAACTGATTTAACATTACTTATAGTCTTTATTTATTCTACCTAGTGTGAATATCAACATTTTTCACTGCAGAGGTATCGGTATGTTTAATATTGAGGTGTTCCACTAGTCCCTACTGGAATGGATAATACATGACATATACATCAAAATACCATTCTAAAATACGAAAGAGGATGGGCCTACAAAATGAAAAAAAGGATTGTGAACCTGTATCTCTTTCTACTTCTTCATGCCTGTGTACATGTACGCAAACAGACAACTATATATTTTATAAAAAGTTGTATATACTAAACACAGCATCGTAAACTACATTTTCCTTAAAATTATATAATATTTGAAGAAAAATTATATGCTATTTCATTTTTTCATGTCGATAATTTAGTTTCATATTATCTTAATAATGGAATTCTAGGCCAGTCAATGGATATATTAAAATTCAGTTACTCTCTGATAGATAGGTTGTTTACTTGAGAATTTCTTTTTTCAAGACCGAGTCTCACTTTGTAACCCTGGCAGGAGTGCAGTGGCATGATCTCGGCTCATTGCAATCCTTTCACATCAGCCTCCCAAGTAGCTGTGACTACAGGCATGTGCCACCAGGCTTGCCTAACTTTTGTATTTTTTTTTAGAGCTGGGGTCCTGCCAGATTGCCCAGGCTGGTCTCAAACTCCAGGGCTCAAGTGAACCAACCGCCTCAGTCTCTCAAAGTTCTGGGATTATAGGTGTGAGCCACAACGCCTGGGATTCTATTTTTAATATTCCTGACTTAAAAAAATATATATTAGCTATGCAGTCCAGGGGAAGTTGCTTAATCTTTTTAAATTTTGTTTATTTTGTTTCTACTTTCTTATAAGGCATAATATTTACTATCTACAGGGCCATTGTAAGAATTAAAGATAAAATGTAATTATTTGTATAAAGAATATGATAAATACTAAATATATATTAACATATTGTTGTTAAAAGCAAATTACATAAAACATTCTGATGCAGTTAAACTTTAGGGTACTGTTACGCAGACATGTTATCTACAAAAACAATATTTCACTCGGCCTAAATATAAGCAGTTGAATAAAAATAGAGTTTTATTCAAGAACACTTATGATTATAAAAAGGTAATTTTCCTGAAATACTAATTAATTTTATTACAAATTTCATTTTGCACCTTCTTAACCAGGCTTGGTCACTTTTGGTTAATTTTTGTTAGATGATTTTTAAAGTGACAAACTTTTAGTAGAGGATTTTCCAAAATCTGTTTCTAGATATTTTAAACTTCTGAAAATAACAAAGTAAACTCTAAAGTAGAAAAATGTTAAGTCTTCTGTATAAATTGTGATTTATTTTTTATGGAGGGAGCCCTCGTAGGAAGGAAAACTCATACCAGGGAGAAAATGAAGAGAAGTTTCTGCAAAAGAACTGTTGTAGGATAGTGAATATTAGAAATTTGGATGCATACAATTGCTTCTGATTCCATTTATACTTCTTTTCTTACAAGAAAATTGAAATACAGAGATTTCATTCATGTATTTACAGCCAGCTAGGAATACAGAACTAATGTCATCTGATTCAAAGTTTAGGGTTCTTGCTCTTACACCACTTGGGATCTCATGACTGGCATGCATTTATCATATTGAGGTATCTACAGAGTTTGAGAAACTTATGTAGTATAAGTAACTGCTGCTATAAAGTACTGCAACTTGGTTCCTAGATTGCAGGTCACTTTGGAGGAGAATTCTTTAAGGCTTCTGCATATTAAACATTAAAAATTATGCTGTGACCTATGTATAACACATTGCCACAGGATCTTTCAAATAGGAACCTGGCAGTAGTTTCAAGAGGTTCTCTAGCTTTGTCTTGTGTAGTAAAAGTATTCACAAATTTTGGATACTATAGAGCAGCCCAGGATTCTTATAGATTTAATCTCAGATTTAATGTTAAATGTATTTAATTTTATTAAATTTATTTAGTTAAATCAATTCTCAGATTTAATCATAGAACTGATTCTGATTATTATTTTATTCTAGTCAAAATACTCCAGTAGATCTCATTGCTTTTATTTGTGTTTAATCTCATTCAGAACTGAATAGTTAGGAAGAAAGCCATTCCAGGGGGTATGACCTCGTATTAGAAACTGTGAGGAGTGTAAATTAGAATGAGAATAATAAGTCTGTAAAATAGATGTGACAATGATAAATAGAATAGAATAGAAAGCACAATACACACAAAAGCTAGATGAATCATATAGTACTTGAAAGAGTACAAAATCTGAGTCAAAAGAAACTTGTTCATATTACTGACTCATATTGAAACCTCTACTAGCCTTTCATAAATGCCACAGGACTTAGTTTCCCCATCCACAAAAGAGAAATAATTATAATGGATCTATAGAGGTGAGGTTAAAAGGAAAAAGATTTGAAGGTGTTGTAATATAGTGGTGAGATCATCCTATAAAATAGGTGAGGAAGTATGCGATACAAAGGAATAAGTTCTGGGTATAAGGGTGAGTTATTTGAAGTAACCAAGAACTGAAGAGCAATGTTGCTGGAAAGAACCAGTATTTACTCTTATCCTAAGTACACTCTAGAGGAATTTACAATGTGCTTCAGGAAGCTTCATGGGTTGAAGTGCATTTTGTTTTCAGGTGTTCCCGTGGTGGTACTGTTTCCGCAGTTTTAAGTAGTTTGGAATTGAATATAAACATGCTGCAAATAACCTAACACTGAAATCCACTTAAAAGAAATGTGGACAGTTTTTCAATCAGGTGCTTTCCATATGTACATCCTGTAAGGGAGGTCTGTGTCCTATAGAGAAAGAAAACGATTTGTGTTTTTTCTAAACTATGACCTAATTAAGCATTGTGCATGCATAAAAATTCATCTTTAATATTTTATCTACAGGAATGTGCAGAGTAAAAATTTTAATTATATGGTTAAGAACCTATACCTAGATTTTCTAAGTAAGGAGTCAACAACTTTTTCTGTTAAGGGCCAGATAGTAAATATTTTAAAGTTTGTGGTTCATGAAAGTCTCTGTCACAAATACTTTACTCTGCCATTGAAGAAGGAAGGCAGCCATAGAAAACATGCAAATGAATGGGACATGGCTGAGTTCCAATAAAACTTTATTTTCAAAAACAGATGATGGGCCATGAGACAACCATTGTTGTAAAGCACGACTGTTATCAATATTTCTTAAGTTTTTTTTTTCATTTATGTGTGTGTGCCTGTAAAAATTGCACCATGTTGATTATAAAAGGATTCTAACAAAACCAAAAGGATTGTTACTTTAAAACTAGATATAGAAGAATGCAGACATATTGTCTCATGAACTGATTGTCATTAAGTAAGATTGCTTGTTTCACTAGAGGAGAAAATTCTTGAAATTAAAATCTTTAAGCAAAGAACAAATTGGAGATTCTTGAATTCGATATTATGTGACAGTCTGATAAAGAGTACAGAGATTTCACTTCATTTTGTGCTAATGGTTAATTAAAAGTATGTTGACACTAGTAAAGACACTTTATTTTAATTTGAGGTATAAATGCCTACCTAAAGTAGACTATTTCCATTGTGTCGTACATTTTAAATGTGGTATATATTCTTAAATTTCAGAGAGAAAATGATAAATATCGTAGAAATCTAATACTGATTAATTTGATTAATAATTATTTTTCTCTTCAAATTTGGGAATATCTTTTCCTATGTAATGATCATGTCAGAGGTTGTCTTTCATTATGTTTTTGGATGCCATTGGTAAATTATCTTTGAAGTCTATGTAGAAGGTTGGTGATTTCAAAATTTACCCAAACTATTTATTAATTATTATAAAATATATTGGTTGATTAGCTACTGGACTGACTTGTTTATAGTTACAAAAAGTAAATTTTTTTAATGCCTATCAAGAGTTAAAAGAAAAACAATAGGCATTGTGTCAGTCCTTTTCATCTTGAACTTCTTTTGTTTTATTTTGTGTTTTCTTTTAGGAGTTAAAAAGCACCTACAAAGGTGATAGTTTGAAAGAATGATGCAAAGCAATCAGAAAGCTAAATTTGTTGATATTTTTTATTTCATTTGTCAAAGGTAACATTATCTAAATAATAATTGATTTATCTTCTAATTGATGTAATATTTTGAGGTGTGAGAAAGGTGAATTTTGTTTACCAAAATTATTGTATTCATAAAGTTTCCTATTTTAGTGTATTGTGAAAAAATAAATTGATGGAAATATGTAACAGACTTGTAGTCTGTTATATGTTTGGATCAACTTTTAAATTAGTTATTTTTTTTTTGGTCTGGGAATTTTACATAATGATTGAATAAGTGTAACATATTAAATTTATTTTGCATTTTAAAAGGTAGGTATTTATAGGTGCCTAGTTTGACAATTTATATGAATATAATGATGGTAAGTAGTCATATGATTAAACCTACTGCATGCATTAGAGTATTTGATAATAAATGGCCATGATTGCCTTTTAATGTTATTGATCTAAGAAAAATATAGTTATCAGAGTTATATATAAAGTTCAGCACATTAAAACAATAACATGAGGGTATAGAAATGTAGAAGCACAGATTCTTTCAAAGAACCATCTTGGTATTAAGGGTAATAGCAGTTCTAGTTTTATTTATTATGTAACAGTAATAGTAAAAAAATATTTTCAAGGAAAGTTACATTAATTTCTCATTAATTTATTTCCAAAAATATTGGAATGGTTCATTATTTTTCTCCATTATCTCAGAGAGGCAGTACAGCAACCGGCTGGCGCTGGCAGGCTCTGGCAAGTGTCGTTGTTCTATAATAAATTGGGTATATGATGGACAAATCTATGAAAGTCACTTAGCTGCCGTTTCTTTGTTTGAAAAAAGAATGCAAACAATGCCACCACTTTATCTCCTAAGGCAATTGAGAAGAATGAATAATAAACATCACTACAGTAATACTGTTTTCTAGATCCTAATACAAGACACTATACTCCAAATCTCCCAGTGCAGAATTTAACTAGTGACATTATAAACATGCATTTAGACCCAGTGCATTATCGTTTCCAAGCATGCCCGTAGTAGTTAAATAAATTAGACTAAAAACCAGCTTGATCATAAAAATTTAATTTGTAAAAATTTATTTTTGCTTGTTAGCAGGTTTCTTAAATTTAATTACATCTAACTTTAAGAAAATTTATCTACCAAAAGACTCAGAATTCTTAGCGATAATAAGTAATATCACCAATTTATCTTCCTTTCTTTATTCTCTTCCTTTGTCTTTATATGCCGAGAATATTAGAAGAAGCTATTTCAGAAATGTAATGAATTTTCACTGGCCACATATAACTTTTGAATTCTTAGTCCTGGGGACCCAATTGCAGAGAATCCAGTTTTAGATATTTCTTTCAGTGAGAAAAATCTTCAGTATTCTTAATAGAGATGGAAAAAGAGCACGGGAGGAAGAAAGCAGAGGAATGTCTCCAGAGATAAGTCTGGCTGAGAGATAGCAAAAAACAGAAAAGAAAAGAACTTCAAATTTACTCCTACACTGCCACTGGAATAAAAAGGGAAGACAAAGTTTTGAATAGGGCTGAGATGAAGAGCCTGACAACACTGAAGAGAATGGGTGATTTGAGGATGTTGGAGTTAGCAGTCTTTAAGTATGTTTTAATTTCTGCCCTCATGGCACATCCAGCATTTAGTGGCATCTCAGTTGGCCCTGGGATTCACAATGCAGCAAATATATAAAGGGAATGTATGGCAGTGTCTATTTTATGTGCTTTCACAGATAACAAATAGGGCTCATCTTACCTTTTGATAATCTCAGTTTTCTTTGTTCTTGTCAAAGATAACTTTTTTCAAGATTCATAAATTACATAATTAAATGCTGGCACATCAGTTATTATTAAAGTTATCAATGTCATTTCAAAGAGTTAGCATTTGCGAGAGATCTTAATATATACCCAGATTACTTTAAGAAAAAAAATCTAAGTCATCCTCATTGAGCAGCAGACTTAAAATTCTTGCTTACAGGATGTGGCTGTTCCTGTCCTCTCATTTTTAATTTAAAGGAATGCTGGTTTTTGCTCAATATTGTAAGAATACCCTATGTTTTTATTATGCCTTTAGTAGCAAAACACAAATGTCAACCACACTATACTTGTATAAAATGTATTATTTTGAAAACCACTGATAAATACAGTTATTGCCATACTTCATGCACTTTAAAAATTCCACAGCCATAGGTGCTGTCAGATAACTTTATAAGTGGTGGCTTAAAATGCTGTTGCCTACTTCAGCAATGTAGAAAGAACCACACCATATATTCTGGGGAAGGCAAAGCTATCAGAAGCAATGTCGGTATGAAAAGGCTTACAGTGAATTATTCACCTCTTAACACTCCCTTGTGTTCAGTCTACTGCAAACAGAATGCTTGTTGTAAATGTGAAAAGCAGTGGCTTTGAATTAAGGCAAAAACTTGTTTTGTTTGGTTTTCAACGCAATGGTATCAAGGTAGACAAACAAACTCTGTCCCTAATTCAAAGGGATTTTTCAAAATTTTATGTCTCTGTACCCCTGGATTAGGAAAACACTGAAAATATAAATTTTACTGAATTTATAATTATACAATTGAACGCTATGTCTAGAACCATTTACTTTTAGACAAAATGTTGTTCTGTTCACTACACATCCAACCCCAAATTAGAAGTTAAGAGATGAGTTGCTCTCTTAATGACTTCAAAAAGTCAAAGACCTACTTACATTTATTCTAGATTAATACATCTAGAATTAAAAATGTCTTCATGTTTATATTTCATACAGTGGAAGATCACTTTGTTTTTTTTGTCTTTATAGTATATTTAAAATGTATAAAAATAATGTTATACAAACATATAAAGCTTATACAGATAATGCAAAAAAAATTTAAGTATTATCTATTTAGATTATTGAGACAAATGTTTCTATAACTTGCTGAACAAATGCTACATCTTTTCTTCCTTAGTCTCTATCTGCTGCCAGTCCCATCCAGTGTATTTTTACTTTAAAATACTACAGCTTTTATTTTTAGATGTTTCTTATGAATCTTCTTTATATCTTCTATTTCTGTCCTTCAGGATCAAAATTAACGTGAGGCAAGGGAGGTAGTTAAGGCACAACATTTAAGGAGACACTCTCCATGTCCTGCTTTTACATTCCTGAACATATTTTTAATATTTCTGATAGATTTTTAAGGTCCTATTAGTTAATCCCATCATCTCTCATCCCTAGGTCTGTTTTTATTGATTTTTCTCCCAGGTCTAGGTTATATTTTCCTGGTTTATTGCATGCCCTGTAATTCCTGATTGAATCTCAGATATTGTGAATTTTACATTGTTGATGCTGGATTTGGTACTGCCTATGTTCTGAGCTAAATGTACATCTGTGAAATGAATGCATCCACTGGGCTGAGTAGTAGACTCTGACTTAAAGGTCTCCAGTTTGGTAAAGAAATAGAGAAACCCAAGAGGACTTCAAGAATGCTAGCAGGGGTTTTTTGTTTGTTTGTTTTGTTTTGTTTTGAGACAGATTCTTGCTCTGTCAACCAGGCTGGAGTGCAATGGTGCAATCTCTGCTCACCTCAGCCTCCGCCTCCTGGGTGCAAGTGATTCTCCTGCCTCAGCCTCCACCTCTACTGAAAGTACAAAAGAATGCTAGCAGTTTATAATCCATTGCCTCCTATGTCCCCGCACCAATCATTCTGGAAGTGTCAGAGTTCTATGGTGTGTCAGAATTGTTCCCTTCATAGGAAATTTCCTGAATATCTCATGACTCTATCTATAATGGGTGTGTGTATACACACACACACACACACACACACACACACACACCCCCATGTATGATTATTAGAGTATGTAAATTAATCTCAGATTGAATTCTAGCAGCATTTGCTTAAATGGTATATTTGATGGTGAAAAACTGACCGTAGAATAGTTCCCTGCTGCTCACATTTTTCTTCTCTTCCTTTTGCAGGGATACATTTGAAGACTAGTATTCTGATATTTTTTCTTAGAAATTCACTAGAAATTAGACTCAAAATGATGAGGTCTTTATTTTTCTCATCCCACAGGTGTCTAACTTTATAGAAATCCAAGTGTTGTATTAAAATTTACCATATACTCATCCAGTTACCATTATTTCATATCATTACAGTGCTGCACAATTTAAAAATTAAAAACTTATAATGAGAATTGTATTATAAACTTGAAATTTGCATACATTATCTCATATAAACTTAAAATCCCATATTTTGGATACTCTTATATTATCTTAATTTTGCTGCCAAAATTGTATTTTATTTTGACAATATTTTGCATATATTTTGGTACATTTCAGAGGCTAATCATTTTGTATTACATGTCTTTTGAGTTTTTACAAAGTATGGTATTAACTTACTTCTAAAGGTAGAAACAGTTTTATGAGCCATTTTGAAAATTAAAAGAATTTACCAGTTTTGAAGACAGAGCCCAGTCCTCCATGATCTAGCCATGTTTCTTTTCTGTGTTCAAAAGAGAAGCTACTACTTTGCAACAAGTTCAGTTTGAAGTTTTTATATAAAGTATTTATTTTATGGCTGGGTAAATCAGAGATGCACACAAGAAAAAAAATTCTTTGGAGGAAATAAAATTTGAAGGCTGGGTTCAGTGGCTTATGCCTATAATCTTAGCACTTTGGAAGGCCGAGTCGGGTGGATCTTTTGAGCTGATGAGTTCGAGTTCGAGACCAGGGCAACTTGGCAAAACCCTGTCTCTACTGAAAAAAAAAAAAAAAAAAAAAAAAAAAAAAAAAACAAGCTGGCATGTTGGCGCACCCCTGTAGTTCCAGTGACTTGCGCGGCTGAGGCAGGAAGATCGTTTGAACCTGGGAGGTCCAGGCTGCAGTGAGCCACGATCACGCCACTGCACTCCAGCCTGATGACAAAGTGAGACCCTGTCTCAAAAAATAAAATTGGATAAAATTTGAGCTATGTATCTGTTGCTTGGATTTGCTGGTGTGATTAAGTAGATATTTATATCCAAATTCATTTGTGTTCTGTCCAAATAAATATTAAATTTTTACATAGGTTTTACAAATTGACTCAGTGTCATTTTAAAAGACAAGTTCAGAAACTCTCTTTGTTGAAAATATTCAAAAAAAGGCCGGGCGCGGTGGCTCAAGCCTGTAATCCCAGCACTTTGGGAGGCCGAGACGGGCGGATCACGAGGTCAGGAGATCGAGACCATCCTGGCTAACCCGGTGAAACCCCGTCTCTAGTAAAAAATACAAAAAAAATAGCCGGGCGAGGTGGCGGGTGCCTGTAGTCCCAGCTACTCGGGAGGCTGAGGCAGGAGAATGGCGTAAACCCGGGAGGCGGAGCTTGCAGTGAGCCGAGATCCGGACACTGCACTCCAGTCTTGGCGACAGAGCAAGACTCCGTCTCAAAAAAAAAAAAAAAAAAAAAAAAAGAAAATATTCAAAAAAAAACTTGTATTATAATTATTTTCTCAGACAGAAGAATCCTCAGCATATATGTGATGCAGAAAGCACATTAGGTATATTTTGGTGTTACCATTTGCTTTTAAAATTAGTTACAGTAATGTGAACTTTTTTTGAGGTGTATAGTTCTATGAATGTTCATACATGTGTAGTTTCATGAAACAAGCAAGATACTGAACAGTTCAATCACTTTAAAAGCTTCCTTATGCTTTCTCTCTCTCTATCATACCTTCCCTCACCTTTAACCCCTAGCAACCACGGATTTGTTCTGTGGCATAATAGCTTTGCTTTTTTTTTAATGACTAGTCTTATAAATCGAATGATACAGTAGGCAATTTTTAAAGATTGACTTTTTTCACTCAACATAAAGGTTTTGAGATTCATTTGGGTTATTCCAACAGTAGTCCATTTTTTCATTGCTAAACGGTATTTTATTACACATATGTATGAATATGTATGATGGTCTGTCTGTTCACCTTTTGAAAGATACCTAGGCTGATTCCAGTTTGGGGCAAACATACAGAATTTTGTGTGAACATAGTTTTCATTTTTTTAGGGCATGTCCCTAAAGTAGGATTGCTGGGTCATATGATAGATTTATGTTTGACATAAGAAATGGCCAGGTTGTTTTCCAGGGTAGCTGTACCACTTTGGATTTTCATCTAAATGTATGAGAATTCCAGTTGTTCCACATCTTCATCAGCATTAGTATTGTTAAGTTTTAAAATTTCATGTAATATAATAAATATATAGTGTGATTTTATTATAATTGTGATTTTTTCATTTTCCTAATTGCAGATTATAGTAAATATCTCTTCATGTGCTTTTGTGTCATCAATATATTCCATATGATTTAGTGTTAAGCCTTTCAAGTGTTTTCTTTTTCTTAGTTTAGTTTTGACTGTTCTTTATACAGTCTGCATACAACATTACAGATGTTCTCTCAAGGGTTGTAACTTATTTTTAAATTCTCTTAACATTGTCTTTGCAAAACCAGCATTTCTAATTTCATAAAGTCCAACTTTTTCTTCTGTGGGTCATGCTTTGATATTGTCTAACAACTGTACAGTGCCCTGTCACAAAGATTTTCTGCTAAGTTTTCTACTAAATATTTTTAGTTTTACTACTTGCATTTAGGTCTATGTTCTGTGTTTCAAGGAGAGAAAGAGAGAGAAAGAAAAAAAGAGAGAGAGTGTGTGTGTGTGTGTGTCTAATGTGTAAGGTATAGATCAAGGTTTATTTCTACTGAAATATATATTGAATTGTCTTTTCAACTTTGTCAAAAAGCAACTCTTCATATTTGTGTGGGTCTGCTTCTGGACAGTTTTCTGTTCCATTGTTGTGTGTATTCATTCGTTTGGCAATGCTGCAGTCTTCATAAGTGTGGCTTCGATAGTAAGTGTTTTTGTTGTTGTTGTTTTGGAGGTAGAGTCTCACTCTGTTGCTCAATCTGGAGTGCAGTGGTGAGATCTCAGCTCTTGCAATTTCCGCCTCCTGGATCCAAGCGATTCTCATGCCTCCGCCACCAAAGTAGCTGGGATTACAGGCATGCGCCTTGAAACCCAGCTGATTTTTGTATTTTTCTTTAGTAGACAAAGGGTTTTTCACCATGTTGACCAGGCTGGTCTCGAACTCCTGGCCTCAAGTGATCCACCCACCTTGACCTCCCAAAGTACTAGGATTACAGGCATGAGCCACCATGCTGGGCCCAACAGTAAGTCTTGAAAGGGAGTAGTGTAATTTCCTCAGAAATTGATTTATCTTTTGAAAAACTGTTTTGGGTATTATAGTTCATCTCCTATCATATATTAATTGAAGAATCATCTTAAGTACACAGAAAATTTTGCTAAGAATTGCATGAAATTATGTTACATGCATACATTATTTGGGGATCCAAATTGCCTTCCAATCCATAAACATATATCTCTCCATTTATTTACGTCCTTTAAATTTATTTCATTTTTTAATAATGTTCAGCATACAGATCCTATACATTTTTTAAAAAATTTGTTAAATAATTAATTGATAGGAGCTATTGTAAGTGTATTGCTTTTACTCCTCTCAGATGAACTTAAGGACATGCCATATCAAAATAACCTACTTCCATAAATAGAGAGCTTTCCTAGTTTCAGCCAGTATGACTCAGTTTCACTACATACTGTCTTTTGACCTTTTTCAGACAAGATTTTTTTAAAATTACAATAATTTCTTTCAGAATTTGGATCAGATAGCAAGTTGTAGAAGATTGCATATCCTTAGGAATAGTTTGTTACTGAATACTGCTGATAAAAATGTTGATTTTTAATATCATTTATAAATGTACCACAGTTCGCTGATTGCTAGTAAAGAAAAAAGACAAATAATCAAAGAATTCATATTCTGCAAACTTTATCCAACTTAAGTGTTTGCTTGCTTGCTCACTTGTTTATTTTCTTGTTTAATTTCTGCACAAAGGAAAGTAAAGAATATCTAAATTTTTATTAACTTTAACACACACAAAAAAAGAAAATAAAAAAATAAGAGGGTACATTCAGTATGTTAGTTCACATCGGTTTTGTTATGAGCAAATAATCACTTTTTTTAAGAAGATAACTTTTGTCTCATTTATTATTGATTTTTGTAGATTTTTAAATAGATTAACATAAAGTTTTTAAAATATCTACTTGAAAACATTTATGTAACTACCCACCAATTGTAGGTACATGTGATATTTTTAATGATAAACAAATTATCATGTTTATATGTTTATCATATAAAAGTCACTGTGTTCAAGTTGAGTTTGAAGAGAAAAAAATAGTGATTAGCTTGCATGAAAGATAAGGTTTTCAAGCATTGTAGATATTCATGTAATTACTTTACTGAGCCCTAAATGTACAAATGTCTGACCTCAAATTCTACCCCTTCCAAGACTTAAAATTTATGAATTATAAATGGAAAAGGTAAAACTCAATTTTTAGAGCATAGTGTTGTAAAATGTCTGAATGCTCTTATACGTCTAATTAAATGATGCCGTCATACACATGTTTTTTTCTATATTTTTCATTTTTATATGTAAATACTGTTATTTGATATTCAGATTATTTTAAATGAATTTTCAAACACCTTTGGAGTCTAGGTAATGAAAATATAGTGAATTAGTTATATGTTTGTTAAAGGCCAAATGGCTATTACATTATGATAATAATACACACACACAATCTCTCATGTTCCTATCTACTTTAATCGTTGAGTTCAGACATTATTAGTAAACTTCTGATACTTTACTAGTGATTGAATTGCAAACTTTTAAAACTGTACTTTGTGAAATTCTATAATTAGAAACCAACTTCTTTTTTCTACATTTCTTTTCACTCCTCTCACCCTGCTTCCTCGTCTATGTATCTTTTCGTTTCTCTCTCCCACTTTCTTTCTCTGTACTTTTCTCTTGCTGTTCCTCAGATTTCTGTTTGTTTGTTTATTTTTGTTTTTGAGATAGGTTGCCCAGGCTGGAGTGCAGTGATACTGTTACAGCTCACTGTAGCCTCGACATCCTGGGCTCAAGTGATTCTCCATCTCAGCCTCCTGAGCAGCTGGGACTACATGTGGGCACCACCACACCTGGCTAATTTTCTTATTATTTTTATCGAGATGGGGTCTCAATACGTTGACAGGGCTGGTCTCGAACTCCTGAACTCAAGTGATCCTCCTGCCTCCACCTCCCAAAGTACTGTGATTACTGGTGTGAGACACCCCACCCGGCCTTTCTTTGACTTTCCATTTTCTTTTGTTCTCTCCCAAACACCCTTCTTTTCTCCCTTCCTCTTGTTTTTTTATCTTCATCAGACCAATATTTGGTAGCAGTACCATTGCCCAGAGTTCATCAAATTCTCATGCATGAATACATGTGTGTGTACATGTAATTTTAATAGTTCTTCATTCAATTGAAATATGATTTCATTTCTTAGCTTAAGTTTCTTATTTAATTAGAAACGTTTAGAACTTTAATAATATGCAAACATTTCTAGATACTGTTCCTATCAGGACAGTATCTAGAGAAAAGAAAGTTTCCCCAGACTATTTCCTTGTGTCTAAACGAATAGGTACCCACGTGCTATGAGGTTCCACTTAATTAAAACCATTAAAATCACAAGACTACTTATAATAGTGCTTATAACTAGAGTTTCTGATTTCACATTACGTTTTATTGTCTCTTTAATAACCTGGATTTTGTTGTCTTGAAGTGTTCTAAAACACTAATATTTAGTTTTCAACTGACAGTAATAGTGGATTAGATACATGTGTTTGATCAATTCAAAGGACGAACTAGTTTTTATTAAGTTAAAAATGTGAAGTGACTAATATAGTTTAAAAATTTTTCAAAATATTTTTGCAAACATTTTTGCCACTGGTGTTGACTACTGCTATTAACTTTGCTAGAAAAACAAGTTGTCCTTAAAAACTGATATTTTGTCATTATGGAAACAAGAAGTAAGGTGCTTCACTGAATCTAGAAATTAATACAATACATTAACGGAAAGTATCTGCTACCAACTGCTAGTAAAAGATGGTTAGGAGTGAGCAATGAATCCACCCTTTTCACTTCATCTTTGCATGTACTTCGAGATGCCGGTGAGTGAAGTCTTCCAATACTTCACTTCATCTTTGCATGTACTTTGATAAAGGTCATTTGGACAAACCAAACAAGGTTATATATTAAGAAATTTGGGAGTGGGGGTTCTGTCCCCAAACTTGACAGTGAAACTCACATAATACTTTAAACTATCATTCTTTAATGATATCAATACTTTATACTACTTACCAATACTTTAAACTATCATTCTTAACATGTCTTTTTCTTTTTTCAGTAATTGCTCACAAAGCCAAATACTTTATATTATTATATGTGAAGAATAAAAAAAAAGAGTATCTTATTTTAAATTAGCCTTATTCATAAGGAAAGCACATATTGCACTACATTAAGTCTTACCTTGGGCCCTCTGCTTCATTATTTGTACGATCCCCGTGTCACTGACACTTGTATGCTGGATGATCTTGTAGGAACCCATAGCTGCTTCAGAGTATAATATGAGGTGATGCAGAAAACAGGAGAAGCTTTGTCACTGAGTCAGCTGCAAGAAGAAGTAATGTGTATGAATGTACAGTATAGGGAAATCTATGAAAGATCCAGTCTCTTTCTCCCAAAAGACTCTGTTCCATGATACAAGGAGAATTCAGTTCTTTTTGGCAGACCTCCATGTCAGTTTGGAAGCAGTAAAAACAACCGCAAAAGCAAGCCTGCTTTCTCAATGTCTTTACGTTTTAAGTAACAATTTTTTCTCTCTTATTTTTGTTTTGTTTTGTTGTTGATAACTAGGAAGTAAAACAGAAATCCATTTTCACTGGATTGTTTGCATATAATTTCCATAGTTGGGTTGTAGCTGAGAATGAATTATAGCTATGAGTTCAACCATATGTGATATGCTTGTATCCATTACTGGCAAAATTTGAAGGAAAGGCCCTGCATCTCTTAATTGAGGAGTGAATGACTTTAAATGATATTACATCGAGAAAGGCATAGAATCCCAGCAGATGATGTAATTATGTTTAAAAATGAGTATTATTAAATAATTCACACTTTTAATATGGAGAAATTAGGTCATTTTCCCACTCCTCCCACAAATATTCTATCTTAATATCTAAGTAATGAAACAACACAGACAGTGTTATCCATCCTGGTACTGAAAGAGAATGCCAGTTATGACAGGCTCATTGTTTACTTTAACAGGTAATTTGTGGACCGGAATCATTTAATTGTTCTGAGTACATAATTACATGTCAGCAATTTCCAATTTAATTAAAATGTACAAATCTGAAGATTAAGGGAATTTTTGAATTATTAATCATTTTTCCACTAGGAAATCTTGTTGCTCTGCAGGAGATTTGTCCAGTGTACAACTATACGTATTTTTTTCCTTCTCTTTCACAGACAGACAATTTTCCCGCAGAGCCCAATTACATGGGCAGCAGGCAGCAGTTTGTTCAAAGGTAAGGCCTATTAAATAACTTTTCTCAGCTTCCCCATTTGCATTCGTGTCAAAATTGCTTTGCAAGAGACTACACTTCAGATTCAAACTAGTAGAGACAACACTTTCTCTTCTTTTTCTTTATATGTATTTCAGTAGCTCCACGTTTAAGGACCCAGAAAGAGCCAGCCTGAGAGACAGTGGGCACGGGGACAGTGATCAGGCTGACAGTGACCAAGACACTAACAAAGGCTCCTGCTGTGACATGTCTGTTAGGGAGGCACTCAAGATGAAAACTACTTCAACTAAAAGCCAACCACTTGAACAAGGTGAGTGAAGTCTTCCAATGCTTACAAAGTGTAAAGCCTAAGCAGTCATCATAAACCTGTTAGATCTAGAGTTGCAGTTTATCACAGTGGAATGGACCATTGATAATACAGCAAAGACACAGCAAAACTTGAGGTTGCCCCAGACAAAAAGCAACCGTTGAATCACACAGTCAAAAATGAAAAAGGAGGGCCCTGAGTATCATTCATTAATCCTAAAACAAGAACTTGACCAAAGTCACTTGATTGTTCTTATTTCATAGACATTTCCTACCCTTTCCTATTTGGAGTTATACTAACAGGGAAAATATGGCGTTTATTAGCTAGATATGTATATTTATGAATTTACAGTATAAAAATTAGTAAATTCAACACTTTTTAGGTAAAATGAAATCACTGGAATTTTATAGCTCTTAGCAGTGTTTGTTGATTTATTTTTTGTTTGGATTTTAGCTTCAAAATAGTTTTTCAAGAGTCATAGGTAAACTGGAGTTTTGCCTTTCTTTTAATTTACATCTAAGACTTCATGGATATGAAATGGATAATAAAACAATGTGTCTTAATAAATGCATATATTTTTGTAAAATTTTATCTCTAATTTATTGGTCTCATATCACTTTTTATTAATTTTAATGCTTTTGTTGTTTTAAATACAATAAAATGTTTGCTAATGATTCATCCAAAGTAAATTCAGCTACTCTTATGTGTAAGACTAAAAACTGTGAATAGGTTTTTTATGTCCTATTGTGAAAATGAGAAGAATTGTAGTATAAATTAGATTTTACAATTACAAGTGCACTAGACTAGTTGATATAGTAATAGTCTTCATAATATTAGTAGTATTTAAATATATTTACACATATTATTTCAGTTGCTTTGAATGAGAAACTACCTTTAAAATATGTGAACCTAACCTCTAAGTCATTTATTGATTAATTATTTATAGAAAGTAAATGTTTGCCTGTAGGGCAGCCTGTTCTATCATATATACCTCAACAGATACAGTGTTAAGTTTTCTAGTCATATTAAAATGTTTAATGCAAATATTAATATACCATATATATAAGTATATACGTATATGTTTATATATACATATATATATTTAAAACAAAATATATATTCAGTTTAAATATATATTAATATTTTTGGACTAAATATAATTATGCTGAATTTATTTTAAGGTTGACCTCAGAAAAAGGAGTTTTCAAAGTAACAATTGCTAGACTGATTACTTTTTTCATGATATTTTACCATAGCAACTTTCTGCGTTAATAGTGCAATATTGTTTTAAAAATATTTTTAACAAAAGCAATGCGAATCCTTATTTATTATTCCCATTTTCTGAAAATTTGTATGTTTACTCGACGTGACTTAAATGGTCATGATGGGTTATAGCTCTGTGATTTTATAAAATATATGAATCTTTGAGATACATTTTCAATAATGGGTTGTTGAAACTTGATATGTAAATACACAGCATGAAATAGACCCATCTATGTGCATGACACATAAAATGATTGATAGATAATTGATTGGCTACTACTTATGAAAATGCCTAAAGTAAGTAAACAGTTTATTGTATCTTTATGAGAAACTCTGTTAACTTTTTAAAAAATGAGCAAACCAACAAAAAAAGCAACAACAAAAACCTGCTGTTCACATTAACTGTTTAATTCCTTGCCAACCACTAACTTAGAAATGTATTTGATAGGAGTGAATTTTGTGTATATTCTCTCATAGAGAAAGGAAGCAGTCTTGTTTATTATGTATGAAAACGCAATTTATACTAAAAAGCTCTTTTTTCAATTTTGATATTGAAAATTGAAGTCTAGGGAAGGTGGCTATTATTATTAAAAGAATGCCAAAAATGGCATACATTTTAATTAATATTGCACAGGAAATAATTGCTAGTCTAAGAGTAAGAATGCCTATTAGAAATATCTCTTGTAAAGTAAGAAGCTTCCATACATTCCTATTAGTAAATACAGGAAAATTATTATAAATCTAGAAGATACACTTAAATAATCTATTTGAATTATGTGTAAAAGACTGGCTTTGACTTTAAAGCATGATGTTTAAAGTTAGTTAAAATAATATTTCACAAATAATATTTGATCCATTGATTTGATTTATTCATTCATTTAATAAATATCTATTAAGTGCTTTGAATATGAAAGGAAACTTTAGATTATTCAGAAATGTCAAAACTGAATTTTACTTAGAGTCTGCCTTTAAGTAATCATGTAACTAATTACAGATGGGCGATCATTCTCTCTCTCTTTCTCCCCTTCTCCCTCTTCATATTCCCCTCCTTTGCTTTCTCTCCTCTCATCTTTCTGTGTCCTCTATCCTCCTATATTTCTCTACTTCTCATCTGTATATCTCTTTATCTATCTTCATTGTCTATGTCAACTATTTTATCCGTCAGTCTGTCTGTCTTTCAAGTATCTATGCTTGTATCTGTTCATCTAGATTTAGAGGAGGGGACTGCAATCTATTGAGTTCTTACCACTTACCATAAACAGTGCAAATAATTTCAACATTAGCTTGTTTAACCTACAAACTCTAAAAAGTTTTTATTTTTATCTTACATATAAAAATAAGCTAACTTGAAGTTTATTAACTGGAACAGCAGGTTGGAATTTAATCCTAGGTTTGCATATGGCTCTAACTTTTCTATTTTCTACACAACCTTGTCTCCAAATGGGAGAGTTTGCTCAAATAACCATTTTGACTCATTGCTATAAGAAGATATTGAATAAACATCAAACAGTAAGTAAAAACTTGAGTTAATGTGTGCAAACCAAGGGGGAGAAGATCAGAATCTCTCATATGCATTGATTGAACTACTGTATTTTGCTCAGTACCTGAAACATATTACCCACCCAATTTAATTTTCATGGCATTTATAGATAGGAAAATACTGTTACTCTCACATTCAGTAGATATTAAGTAACTGTTTTTTAATGTTCTATAGTTATAAGTGTGAAGGCAGTATAGAAATTTAAAAAAAATATATTCAAAGCCTGCTCTTTCAAACAATGTTTTATACTATTCATGTAATGAGTGGTTTACTCAGAAATAATGTTAAAATGTTAAAGAAGCAAGCAGCTATTGTCTTGATCAATATATTTAGTTATTCTATTTGAAAAACATCATGAGAGACAATTCCACAAGTAAGTCAAGCACACATATAAATAACTTTATTTATAGATGACAGATGATGGCAGCCATATGCAAATCATTATTTCATGTAGATTTCAAATATTAAACCCTAATTTTAATAGTTTCAAAATTATCCAAAAAGCAAAAGTAAATTTTCTCTTACGAGAAAAAACTAGAGCCAAATGAAAGGAGACGTGTTTATCAGTCATTTTCTCTTACTAAAAATGTGTAGCAGTGCATTACACAGATTTCAAATAAAATTCAGTAGTATATTATGTTTTATATTTTTGTATGAGATTATTTTCCAACTAAAATGATCTCATTTTAGAAAAATAATGTTTTATATTTAAATTGAAATATTTCTTTAATTTAGAAATGAAAATCAATTTCAAAAAAAAATCTTTACATTTTCAATACTTTCTTTGTTAATAATGGTTTTCCTTTGGAAATGACTTAGGCCTTTTGAGATTTTATTTTATTAGCTCAAATATTACTTTGTTTCTCATCTTTTGTGCAGTGAAATTTTTTCTGTTTGCTCCATTCCTGATATTTGTGTATTTTTGTTACCATTAGTTTAATTACAAATGCATACCAAAGGTAATGTATTGCCCACTCTTTTGGCAAGATAATTTAAAAGAATTCAGCAGCTAATTGAAGGTGTGATATACTGTACTAGAGCTGAAGACAGCTTTAAGGATGTAATGTTAATAAACCCTTTAGTAGAAAGAGGTTATTTTTTCTTTTAGTGTGATGGAAAAAAATTCAAAGAATGTACCTAATTTCCATTTTATTGCATATTTGTGCCCTAGTTTTCTATTAGTTAATTAGATTTTCTCCATACCCCCCCCTTCGTCCTTTATAAAATACAGTAGGTAGGTAGATTAAAAAATTCCAAATGTTTTGGAAGTTGTATAGTACCATAATAGCATATTACTTAATAAAAAAGGTAAATATGTATTGTTACTTAATAAACTATTGTTTATTTTAAAAATGGGAAAAGAAAACCATGGACTATTGAGAAAAATATATTTGAATTTTTTTAACTGATTTTATATTTTGGAAGAAGATAAACTGATTTATACCAAAACCTAATGAAAATAATTATAGTATTAGTTCTGTAAAGAAGAGCCACATATAGTTTTATAAATAATACAACTCTTTTAAGAATTTATGAAGCTAATGTTTTCTTAAGCCTCGGAATATTATTCACATTTTAGCTTCTTTAAGTAAGTACTATAACTATGAATTTCTATCCATTAGAAGCCCTGTAAATTATTTTGATTGTTAGCAATCACTTTTTCTTCATGAAAAGATTTAATAAGCATTTTCTAAAATTTAGTAGTCTCCATTGATTTCAAATAATAAATGTACAGTCCTTATAAATGCTTACCAGCAATTTCTCTGAGCTCCTTAATGATGGCTAAGTGATAGTTCCCAATTTTCCAAGGATGATCAGCCTTCTGCTATCTTTATAATTGACTGAAACCAACTCCTTGAAGCCTGAAGCTAGTGGAATAGAATTGTGAATGATAATTCTGTTGACAATCTGTGTGCCAACCAATTCTAAAATCACCCTTTTGGGTGACCGGCTGTTGGTCCCTTCCCCTGTGACTGGATTCAAGGACTTCTCTGCTTCCCAGGGATTGCCATTCAAATTCTTTCTCATTTTTTTCATTTTATTTAATTGCCTTGTAATTTCTAGTTTTCTACTTAACCCTATGGCTTCCTTCTCCTGCCTCTACTGTTAGAAAATCTGTCTTCTCAAATTACATTGAGTTAAAAAATTGCATAATGAAATTCCCGATTCAAATCCAATTTTTAAAATCCATGAAAAGTTGACGGTAATAGGAATATCAAATATCTTTGGTTTGCTTTAGTGAATTCCAGTTTTAAGACTAAATTTCTTTCTTAAGGATGACTTTTTTTTTCTTCCTAGAGAACATTCTAGAAAATCACAGAAAGTAAAGCTAATAAATATTTTTTTGTTTCTTTAAGTTAGTACTTGTATTTTGCTTGGGGCCACCTTAATCAAAATAGGCTTAGGCTAGTTTAAATGAGAGCAGTGTTTGTTATGTAATTTCACAGTTGCCTAGAGGTGGAGGTGGGGGAGGCTCTGAGTTTCACTCCCTCAACTCTCCCTTTCTAATTCACCATATAACGACTGAAATTTCATCATATTTCGAATTATGTTTGGAAATGAAACCGATTAAAAAACTTTCCACAACCTGTATTTTACCATGAAGGAACTATTTAAGAAAGCTATAGCAAGGAAATAGAAGTCGAGGCTCATGTCCACCTGGGGAGGAATGTGTAGAACCACACATTCAGATTGTGTGAAGTTAGTGAGCTAGAGGTATAAGGTGTTGAACATAAACCACTTACTTTACAATCTTCCTTATAACTGACACTAAACAAAAAGTAGTAGAACTGTTTCTTTCTGTGTTCTAGTCTGTGGAATGGTTACTGCAGTTCTGACTCTTCCAATTAATGAGTCGAGGCCTTTCCCAGACTTTCCCATAACAGACAACAGCCAAACTTTTCCCAGGCCAAAGAGAGGGTCGAGACGCTTATTCTTGTGGCCCAACAGCAAGATGCAGACGAACTGGGAAAGAAGAGAGTTTATTTCTGTAACCGGGTACAAGGAAAAGGCTGAGAAAATATCACCAGACTAAGTCAAAATCACAAAGTTTTCCAGAGCTTATAAACCTTCAAAGCTTATGCCTATGTGTAAGTGTGCATTTGTTCAAAGACATAAGCGATTAACTTCTTCTAATCTATAACTAAGGTCAGAGTCCTAAAGACCTTCCTCTGGAGTCTCAGTAAATTTACTTAATCTAGGTGGGTCCGGGTGCCAGGGATGATTACCCTCATCTTGTCTCCTGCTAAATCATGGAGGTTTGGGAAGTTCCTTCAGACATCTGAATAAAATTTGTTTGTGGAGGTCTGATAAGTTTCTTCAGACCCCCAATAAAACCTGTTTAATCAAACTTGTCCTGTTAAGAATTCCTTTGTTATCTTGTTATGTTCTAAGGCCCAGGAAAGGCCTACTCAAGACTCTTGATGGACTTTTGTTACATTCCAGCCTTTGTTTAGGGGCACTGGCTCTTTCAGTTTTTAATATTTAACCTAACCACTCAATCCGTGCTGAGACCATTGTCACAGAGACCTGCTGTTCACCTGTTAGTGAGACCTGGCTTGCCACAAAACCACTTCCGCTTAACCAAGAACATGAAGGTGATGACTGTGTCCCTCCTTGTAGTGGCTACCTGCCGGTCTATGAAAACAATTTTTAAAAGAAATGCTGCTGTAAGCTTATTAATGGTAAATTTGTCTTAGGAAGGAAATAGAAAATTACTATCACATATGGGGGACAGGAAGAAACTATTGAATGTTTAATACCAGGAAAAAAAATACTTAGAAATGTTTAAGGACACTGTTGCTTTGTAATTCACATAGGTGGCATGTAAGAAACTGCACTATTTGCCAGGACTTCCAATTATTTTCAATCCCTGTAAGGTTTTACTAGAATGCATTCATCTAATAGCATCTCAGTGTCAACTTTCGCACCCTCCTGTGCTGTCTTTCAAGACTTTCAAAATTCATCTCTGTTTATGTTTTCTGGATAAAGTGTTTTTCCCAAATTGTATGCAGCTTCAGTTTACTTTTGCTTACCAAAGTTTGCAATTGCCCCATGGTTTACCTAACTTTAAAAGTTTCAATATATTTTTCACATGTGCAAACATCTGCTTCTAGAATCCAGCAGCTGGTATCATGAAAATAGAGAGATTTTATGATCCTCATATTTGTTGCTCATTGTAAAGCCTCCTAACAAGTGTTGTATGATTTACCATGAGTGATATTATCAAAATCACTCATGTGATTTTGATAATATCTTGCTTTTGCTAAAATTAGGGAATAAAATTAGGGAATGCTGGGACCGTGTTTCCGAAAGTCCTAAAAGCCCTCTCCTGCCTTATAATTATTGTATTTTTCAAGTAAATATCTCAACACATCAGAGGATTTTCCTTTTTTAGATTTTATTATAATGACAATATTTTGTTTTATTTTTTTATTTCATTCTATTTCTTTCTAGAAACAGGATCTCGTTCTGTTGCCCATGCTGGAGTGCAATATTGCAATCACAGCTCATTGCAGCCTTGATCTCCTGGCCTCAAGTGATCCTCCTACCTCAGCCTTCAAAGTCGCTAGGACTACAGACACACACCACCACACCTGGCTAATTTTTCAAATTTATTTGTAGGTACAGGGTCTTGTTTCATTGGCCAGGCTGCTCTTAAACTCCTGGCTTCAACTAATCTTTCTGCCTCAGCCTCCCAAAGTGCTGGGATTACAAGCTAGAGCCACTGTGCCTACCTTTTTTATTTTTTATTAAGCCAAATCATGTACTATTATTAAGTACACTTTTATGAAACTAGGAGTGTGCCCATACACTATTAAAATTCAGACAAGTTATCAGCATCAGTTAATTAAGAACTTAAGGAAATAATTTTGTTGATTTAATAGGTCCAAAACATTCCCCAGAAATTTTCTCTTACTTCACTTTGAGAGCATGTTCCAATATTAGAAGTTCTCTGTTCTTTTAAAAACCATATTACAAAACATTATGGTGAGAAGAAAACCTGAAGTATAATGCCTCCATTTTATAAGTAAGAGAACAGTTTCCATTGAGTCTTCATGTTAGTGGCAAAGGCAATACTAGTTCCAGGTTTGTAGTTTTCCACTTTAGGACTCTTTCCATCCTACCAAGCCATTTCCATAACACACAATAGAGACTTCAAAGTCTCCAAATAGGCACATCAAACCTGTAGCAGCACCATTTCCTTACCTGGAGGAAATCTGAAGATGTAAGTGGTCATTTTTGAGAGCTTCATTCTTGATCCTTTAACATATATTGAATGAAAGCTCAGATGTACCCACTGACACTACTGCATTATCACCAAACACTAGGATGTATATATTTTGTCAGTCTGTGAACAATATCTCCATTTCTCTTATCTGTTGCTCATTGATTCTTTCCTTAGTGTTGTAAGGAGTCATGGAAACAGGAAAGCTTTTAACTCATTCATTTATTCATTCACTGTTTTAAAATAAACAGCTATACCATGGAATACAAAGATGAGCTGAGGCACAGACTGGGTTTTCAGGGAGCGCACACTGTCATAAGGGAATCTGAAGAGAATCTGACATATAAACTATGAGGTCAGTGCAGTGAGACATATGTCCACAAAATTCATGTAGAATGAAAACCCAGCCCAGATTTAAGGAATCAAAGAGATTTTGTGGAGTAAGAAACATTTGAGCAGACCCTTCTGCACACTTGGCAGAGTAGTCAGACGAGGGAGGATGACAGGAAACACTCAGAAGCACAGATGAAGTGAACCAGTGTATGGCAAGTTGCTGTGAGGTGCAGATGAGTAGCGATGTATGAGACTAGGAATGGCAGATACTAGACTAGGGAGGTGGCTGGAAGCCCAGTGATGCAAAGCCTGATAGAGAGCCATTAGGGGTGCTCAGGAGGTAACATTGCAAACTTGCATTTTAAAGAGATGATGTTTCTGGAAATATGTCGGGAGAGAGGAATAAATTAGGAAGCTTGGGAGGTAGCCCAAGGCAAGAGAAAATGAGGTCCAGAGTAGTGAAGAGGTAGGAGGAATGAACAAAGTAAATGATTAAAAACTTGTTTTGATATATACCACTACTTTTATAATGATAACGGATTGCTTAGCATTCTATTTGAAATTAGCTTTTGGGATAAGAAATTCTAAAGGAAAAAATGACTTAATGTCTAACTAAATGTAATACTAATTGAATTATTTATTGCCTTAATTAAGTTTTTAATGTTATGTATATGTTAATTATTTCTTAATGTCCAATGCTTATATGTTTATTAAAATTGACTCCGTAATGTGGAACATTTGAAATTTTTTTCCAGGGATGCTAGGAAAAACAAAAAATAACAACAAAAATAAAACTTAACCAGATCTTTGAGAAAACCTTCAGAAAACAATCAGGTAGTATAAAACTTGATGTGTTGTTGTATTTTAGAATTGTGACTTAAGTAGCTTCCTAAACAATAGTCCAGTTTAGTAAGGTGGTGAAGACAGGGTGAGGTCACTGCAGGAACAACATTTGGGCTTTATAAAGAAGAGTTTAGATTTAGACATGTTAATTAGAAATGTCTGAGGCACCCATATGGAAGTATCAGGAAAGGCAGCTGGCAATCACAGTCTGGCAATCAGAGAGGTCAGGAGATATAAACTTGCAGGTTATTGGCATAGAACCATACTTAAATCCAAGTAAATTAATGAGAAAGAATATTGGGAGAAAAGATAATAGGGTAAAGATAATAGGGCTCATAACGTAATCCCACAGAACACAACACTAAGAAGCTAGGAAGAGGAAGAGGTCAGTAATAGTTCAGCCTGCCAAGAAAAATACTCAGTATGTTCTGTGGAAATCCAAAATCTAGAGACCCCCAGATGAGATATTTCACTGAAACTTACAGTTTTTAGATTTCATTTCCGGCCAAGTATAATTGATAGCCAAATTACGTCAATATATTAGCTGAATAATGCTGTGTCTGTTTAGAATAAAATATACTGAGCTGGTTGTATTTTATGATTCACAAACTAGTTCGGAGGGCAGTCCCAAATATGTGATTATATGTGACTGGCATAAACATATAACTTTTCAAACTCACTATTTTGAAAGAAGAAGCATTTACTTGAAAAAATATGTTTTGAATTTTTAACTAACTTGTTGTCTCGTGCCCACTATGCATATAGGACTGTCTTAGTTGTCATGTTGAATGTTTGTTCAACAAATGTATATTGCACTTCTGGCATGTGACAGATACTGTTTCAAGTGTTAAAGATTGAGTAGTAAGTGAAACAAACATTCCTGCTCACATAGAGTTTACGTTCCAGTGAGGATTCCTAGCAAATTCCCTAGACTCTCTTGGGACTTATGAAAACTATTTCAAAGAACTTACAATCTAGTAATGAAAATGAAATATATATTGAAAATATAGTAAAATGTAGAAAATAATGTATTGTTGTTTAGGTATAAATGAAAAACTCTGGGGCTTTTAAAGAGAAGGGATAGAATACTAATACTTACTCAGTGAAGATTTCATGTAAGAGTTAAAATTTGAGCTAGGACTTAGGAGATGAACAGAATTTTACTTTGAGAGATAAGGAGAAACTTACACGCATAAACAAGCATGATATATAGAAGATATATATACAATGTTTCAATGAATTGTTTGATGTGTTCAGAGGAGAATGGACAGAGACAGAAGAGTTATCAGCAAGAAGAGGAAAGCCATAGTCAGTAAGGAAGGAAAAGGGGTAGTAAGCTACATAGTCACAGTAGCCGAAGCTAGGCAAAAACACACAATGTCGATTCATTAGAGAAATCTAACACAATGAAGTTCAAGAAACAACTATACAATCTGACAACTGACAGGTCACTCCTGATTTCCATGAGAGGAGTTAAGATGTTAAAGATAAGAGATTTCAAAAGGATATACCCTGGCACAGAAACTCAAATACTGCGTGATCTCACTCATGTGGAATCCAAAAAAGCTGATCTCACAGAAGTAGAGAGTCAAATGGTGGTTACCAGAGGCCGAAGTGGTTGAGAGGCTGGGCTAGAGGATTAGAGAGATGTAAGTCAAAGGATATGTAATTACAGTTAGAAGAAATAAGTTCAAGAGATCTTTTGTACAGCATGGTGACTATGGTTAAAGATGATACATTGTTTTCTTGAAGAATGCAGAGACTGTGGATGTTAAGTGTTCTCCCTACATACATAATAACTATGTGAAGTAATACATTTTTTAATTAGCCAGATTTAACTATTTCACAATGTGTGAATATATATATATACACACACACATATATATATATACACACACATACACACACACACTCCTCAAAACATCATATCGTATATGATACATAGGTTTTTTTTGAAGAGGGATATGCCAAGGAATTATGGTCAGAGATTGGAGACGGAAAGTTTCCTCCTGTTTCAAAGAAAACATAGCAAGTAATGGAGAGGGAGCTGGGGTAGCTAAGGAAGATAGTGCTATGAATGAAAAAAGGTTTTACTATTCAAGAAAATTGAGTGTCAATATACTAAAGCAGCTGATCCAATTAGGAGGAAATATTGAAGGATTGGGCTAGAAAAAGGATATTAACTGAAGCATGATGGGGAGGCTAGCTTTAAAGTAAAGATAAACTCTTCTCCTATAAAGAAAGGAATGAAGAAATAAATTTGAAAACATAAACATAGATGTGGAAGAAAAGGGTAAACAATTACTGGTAGTTTATAATAGGTGGCTCTAATCTTTTCTATAAAGTGCAGGGCAAAGTCCACGAATCTCTTATTTCACATAAACACTTATATAAATGACACTCAGATACGTAAAAATTCAGAGAAGCTAAGAAAATTATCAAGATATTCTACCACAAGGTGCATATGTGTCAAAAACACATGTGGCCATTATTTCATATTTATAATTGCAAAAAAAAAAAAAAAAGATTTAGGGGCATGGAATATATCAAACCAAATATTTTAACAAGTTAAAATTAATTTTTTCTTTACTTTTCAGTCTCATAGTTCTCATGGATTTTTGAAAATTGATGTTATGATATTTAGGCCTATAATCATTGAAACTCTGTGCTTTCCAGAGTTAAGAATTTTTCTGATCTTAGAAAGGTGCTATAGTGCATATACATACATTATGTATCATTTCCACTGGATTCTGTGGCAGTATCCATAATCAAACACATTAACACTGTGTAGTGAGAAATCTGAATACTCTCACTAAATGGGGTAAATTCCTAATATAAGTAACCTATGCCAGTTCAAGTCAGTTTTATTCACCAAAAAAGTAACAAAGTTACTTCGAGATGTGGATTTTTTTATTTTAAAATTATGAATAATGAATATGCAGTCTTATCTTATATTTAAGTTGCATGTTACAGCTTTTCCTTTTTAAAATTCTTGACAAGTTATATTGATGATGATTTAAGCTGTTGTATAATGAAAAAAATTTATCTACTACCAAGATACATTATTTAATCCAATATTCTATGAAATTGTAATAGAATTGTGCAGTTAGGAATCTTTGGACTGGATACAAAAAAAAAAAAGAGTATAAGTGATGATGGACTATTTCGTCTAGCCAAAGTAAATATAATAAATATTTACTTTGGGAAGCTAAAAAGTAATCTAGGCACATGGTAGTGTATAATCACAGCATAGGATCATTTTGAATAGCACTTTTAGGATTTGCAGACCAATAATAAATACACCTTTACCTCTGACACTGGGTTTATTTTTAAAACAAAATATATATTTCATGGAAATTGATTTGTCTGGCCTAGATTTTATTTTCTTTGAGGATTTGAGAATTCATATAGAAAGATGAAATTGTTTTTTGTTCAGAGTCATTTTCTTTCTAATTTGAATTACTGTGTTCATTACATAATATTCTTTATACAGATATCTGACCTTTTACCTTTACAAGCTAACAGTATTTGTAGTATTTAATGGGAGATGGCAAGAAAAGCTGAGAAAATTTTAATGCATACAGAATAACTTCATGATGTATGCAATCATTACTCCACTCTGTTAGAAAACAATAGACAATAGATTACATCTTAAGTAAATATAAATCTGAGAATATTTCCTTTACTCATGGGGTTATGTTTTGATGTTTGTTCAGAGCCGGATCTCATTATCATTAATTAATATATGGATAAGGTAATTCGGTAAATATTACTTCAACACTCATGTATATGACACTGTTTGCCTTTGAAGTGCTTTGTCTTTGAGGATATCAACTCTCTATTATTGATCTGTAATTCCATTAGGTAAATGTTATATCTACTTTTATATATATATGTATGTGTGTATGTATATATAATTAATTTTGTTAGAGAAGCAAATAAGGAATGACTTCACAAATTACACGAGCGTGTAATAGGGTCTTGAAAGTGGACTCTCTATCAGATGAAAATATAAAAATTACAAAAATCGACAGTAATTTAAAAAGTGAATTGATTGTTTAAAGATGGGATACTAACATCATCAAAGAACTGGAGATGTAGCAAGCCATAGCATAATTTAGAAGTGGTAAATAAATCAAAATATTTTTATTGGAGTGTAGGGTTTTAATGGAGATAAATTGGACCAAAAGAATGTGTTGGGGTCAGATTATGAAGGACTTTGAATGCCATACTAATGAGTTTAAATCTTATTTTACAGACAGCAAAAAAAACTTTATTTTCAGTGTGGTTACCTAGTCAGGTTGTTGCCTTAGAATGACTATGTAATGATATACCTGAGGAGGGTTGGAAATGCAAATAACTTGATGGCCAAGCTGATCATTCATCAAGTTTCGAAAGGACAGTGGCATGTTTAAAACTCTCTAAACTTTGTATATTATAATATCATGTCATTTAATTGCTGTGCCCAAGACTTTTATTGAAATTATTCTGAACAATAAGCATAACTCAGAAGAAATATTGTGCAATATTGATTTCTATTTGTTGATAATAATCAAAGTTGATTTTTCCCACTCATTTTTACAGCAGAGCTGACACTCCTATGTTAAATATAATTCCTACTGAAATTCTTAAAAAAGGATAAATATATGACAAACCATATGAAGTTATTCAATCAGATAACAAAGATCAGTTAGTAATAATTGGTAATTTAAAGAAAAATATTAATAAACATCTATTATGTGTCAAGCATTGCAGCAAGTGCTTTTAAACACATCTCTCAAGTTGATAATATTGCTGTTACCACCTTTAAGAGATTAAAACCTGAGTATCAGAGAACTGAGGTAACTTGCCCATTTTGATGCCTTTAGCAGTGCAGCAGTTGTCTGTCTTATGCCATGTCTGTACTCTTTCCACTATCATCCCTTTTACTTATTTACAGTCTTAGATAATGATGTCCAAAGGAGAGTTTGCAGAACAGTTATATCAATATTTCTAAGTTGGAATTAAGATATGTTACTTTTAAAAGGTGAGTTGAACCTGATTCTTTATACCTAAGTTCAAAGGTTTATGGAGAGTACTTCAGCACCACCTTTAGTCAACTGATTAATTGTGATTATTTATTAGTATTATTCTTTTGATTTACCTTGCTTAGCATTTACTCCTGAGACTCATATCTGGTTTTCTTTTTTTTTTTTTTTTTTTTTTTGGTTTTGTTTTGGTGCTTATATAGATGACTTGCCTTTACCCAGAACAATCTCTAGTTTATTGCTACAGATTCTGCAGTTAACCCTGGTCAGTCTTACTGAAAATAGATAGAAGACACAAAAAGCTCTGTGTTAACACATTAATACCATTTAAAAATAATTTAATTTCTATATACCCCTAAAACCACCCTTATATATGAAGCTTAGCTTATTAATATGTAACCAATGGTGAAAGCAAGGTATAATAAGACAATTCTAAATGTAGGGTCTATCTCCCAATTCAGTGCCTCTCAGTGCCAAATGGTACTTCTGCTAATTTTGAACAATAAATAAGATCACTTTTTATTTTTTAAATGCTGTATTTATTAAGTGCTAGCGTGGGTGTTATGTTTAGAACTATCTCAGACTCTTCCAAGATATCTGTATTATACACACAAATTTAATTCCCCTTCAATGAGACTCTACAATGTGCAGAACACTGTAGTCCATCTGTATTCATAAGACATTTCACAGTTCTCTAGGTTCCTAATCAAAGTTTTTGCACAGTTAAAATAGAGCAGCAACAACAACAACAACAAAACCCACATACTTGGTTAAATTCCATTTTGTTTTCTCCATCCCAAACCTGGCAGGATTTTATCTTCACTTTTATCCCAAGCCCTCCCCAGCCATCTTCCTTCTTATAATCCTACCATTTACCTAGTCACTCCAGTTAGGAACAAAGGAATTACTATATCCTTTCTCTTCCTCATGCTAACATCTGTCATTAAGTCATATTGTTACCATCCCCCAGTTCTACGTGAAATTTCTTCAGTTCATTCACCTCCGGTGTATCTCCCTACCCAGGCTACCCTTTTTTCTTGAAATACCCTCTCAGTTTGTCATATGTTTTCTTTGTTGTCCTGTTACTTACTCACCAACAATTAGCAAGAAAGTGATCTACTTGCGATGTAAATTAGGTCATTTCACTCTTCCGATTACAATGCACAACACTTCCAAAACAATGTAAACTTTTAACCTTGGCCAAAAAATCCTCTCTGTCACGCCTGCTAGCTCACTCTACAACCAGCCATTGAGGCATTTTCTTCTTTTCTTTCTTAGGAAAGAAGCATCTAGTGCTGAGACTGTTTTGTTGTTGTTGTTGTTCTTGTTGTTGTAGTTGTTGCACCAACTTGTCTCCACCAGTAGTCTGCAGGTTTTGTGTGGGAAGAAAATATTTCTGTTAACCTCCAATGTATTCCCAGTGATTAGTTTAAAAGAAAAATAGATTGATCAAGGATTAAGACCACGGGTTAAGCAGAAGAATTTAGAGAACCTGAAGTCGACAGTGGGTAAATGTTAAAGGATCTTGATCTGGTAAATGACATGATATCAAACTATTAATAATTTTTAAGCCTTAGGGCAGTTCTGTTGAAGTCAGAAGCAGATACAACATTTAATGACTATTCAAAGAACAGAATTATGTACACTTGTCTAACTTACCTCAGGGAACGTACAAAAATTTCAACAGTTTCATGAGACAAGCATATTTATTTTCATTTTGAATAGAGGAAATAACCATTCTAAGGTTACTAGAACTTTTGCGTGACTTAGCCAAAATTTTAGCTTAGGATGTCTAATTCTAATCTCATAAGTATTTTTTATTATTTCACAGGGATCATAGCCCATGTGAGAAATAATGAAGTTCTAACCAGCCTAGGTGGTAGTTAAGAGGGAGTCAGGGGGATGATTGTATTTGGAGAATAAAGGCCTTAACGTCTTGATAGGGAGTTGGAAATCCTTGATAGAATGATCATGTTTTTCAGTATTAAGAACTTCCATCAGATTTTAACAATACAGTTGGGCTGTTAAGTAGTATTGGCTGGCAAAAACAATGTGCAGAGGAAACAAATGATTAAATAGAAAGGGTGGAAAGAGAATCGGGCATTGCAAAGAATGAGCGCAATCCATTTTGAGATGTATGACTCTTTTACTTGAAATAAGAGACTGCAGATGCTCAGAACATAATGTAGTCTTGAGAGAAAGATAGAAAAACTTAGGTTAGCTTTTGATTGTCTATAACTGATATTGTACGATAAAGTATATACAAAAATTATGGTAAGCTGACATCTTCAGGAAAATAGTGAATCAAATCGACACTGTGAAGCACAAGAGACAAATCAGCAAAATAACAACCTATCCTGTGAGTAAATATAATAAGGAGCTCAGGTGAGGCTGGTAAAGATTCCTCAAGATGCAGAAACCGCCTCTTCTGTTACCGTACCCAGAAGACACATTTCTAATTAAATAATTCGATTTGAATACCCAGATAGTAGTGGGCATTTATTTGTGAAATGCTGATTCCGTTAGCCATATATATATGCATTGATTTAAAAACCATCAATTTAGGTAAGTTCATCTAAATTTATTGAGATGTGCAGAAAGTAATGATAGAAATGAAAGATTTGCTAAAAGCAATAAGAAGACATCACCAAGAAAAGGAATAGCAGCAAAGTACTTACATATTAAATAGTTTCTAAAGAGAGGGGTAATGTGCCTCTGAGGCATGAGGTGAGATCCCCTTAAATTTAAACTTATAGGAGAACCCATATTTAAAATAATAAAAGTTAAGGGAACGAATCTTCAGAGGCCAGAGTTTTCCAGGTTTCTTTCTTTCGTTTTTACTGAGGAAAACAACACTATGTTTCTACTCACACTTTCCTTCTGTAATGTACTGAGATTTTTAAAAACTAGGCTACATAGAATCCCAGATGTTAGAAATAAATCTCCTCCTAGATTTGTTCTTATAAGATGCAATTTTGACTTTCTATATTTGATTACTAAATATATGTTCTGTTTCATAACCACACATTCACATATATATAAACATACATTATTTTATTTAAACACATATATTTATATTTAAAGTTTAATGGCATAAGCTTTTTAAAATTTTAAGAATTACACCTAGCCTACATCTACCAGAATATTATTAACTTCTCAAATGTATTGTAATTGTGCCTGGAAATTATACCAGGTTGCTAGGAACTTGTCCTTAAAATTCCAAAATGCATAAACCATAGTTAATAATGCATTTTCACATAGATTTGTTAGCACACGAGTGTTCAAAACCCATTATTTATCAACCTAATTATTTCTGTGCTCATATGACAATATTTCATTACCATCATTTTTTAAATGTTGAATGTTGAAAAGAATGAAAGAAACAGCTTTTTAAAGCCACGGGGCAAGTTATTGGTTTTACATTATGAGTATTATGCTTTTATGAATAGAGGATAAGTATTTTACTTAATTGGTTTTAGAACAATGGTGTTATGAATATAAATATGTACATTCATTTCACAACATTTGTTACTTAGGTATCACCAGTTCATTTGAATATGCTTGATACATGTGTTAGTGCCATCAATGTTTAAGTGATATGCTATCATTTTCTTCTAACATAACCAAATTTTTCTGATATCAGTTCAAAAATGCCAAACTACTCAAATTCACTTAATAATACAGTATAATAATTAATTCTGCCTTGGGGGAATCTATCTGCATTATGAATCACTTTAAAAAGAAGTCAGATTTTTTATTTGCTTTGGTTCAACATCATACTGAAATTGAAGTTGAGTCAATAGTGTGTTGCCATATAAATTCTTATTATTAAAATCTTCAAAGATAAATAGATGTGATAGATAGTAATTAGTATGTTATCTATAATTTTCTTCTAATTTACTTGAGGGAGACTAAAACTAGCTTGGTCCCTTAGTACTATAAGTAAATTCTTATAATTGTCTTTATGCTCTTAATATGTAATACCTATTAAAAATATTGGACAAGGTAAAATCTATATAGCAATAATAATACTGACATATGAAGCATTACTGATTCTTCAAAATGGTATACATTCTTTTCTTTTTTTAATGTTTCTTTTTATATATACTTTAAGTTCTAGGGTACATGTGCACAATGTGTGGGTTTGTCACATATGTGGTGTACATTCTTTTCTATCTTCTCAAATATAGTTTGCATTAAGTGAGTCAACAGCTATTTGTGCCACTATATAAGGAACGAAGATGTGAAATTATGTACAAACAAGCCTAAAGCCTAATTCCTGATCTCTTAAATCTTACTTTCCCTCAGTGAATGTTTGTGTTTTTCAAAGCTTTTGGAAAAATATGTAGTTTGATATTGTGCTAGTTATGAATACCAGTCTAAAATAGTTTTAAATCTACTATATGAATATCAAGTAATGGATGGAAGTTGAATATAAAAGTTTGTTGGAATGAAAATTTATCTTACTTGTGGGTGTGTCATTTGTGTGATGAAATTTTAATCAATTTTATATAGAATAAAAAGTTGTGGAGTCAGATGGTGGATGGGATCCTAGAACACAAAAAGGACATATGGTAATAACTAAGGAAATCACAATAAAGGATGGACTTTAGGCCAGGAATAGTGGCTCGCACTTGTAAACCCAGCCCTTTGGGAGGCCAAGGCAGGAGCATCTCCTGAAGGCAAGAGTTCAAGACCAACCTGGCCAACTAAGTGAGATCCCCATCTCTATGGAAAAATTTTCTAAACTAGCTAGGCATAGTGGCATGCACCTGTAGTCCCAACAACTCAGGAGGTTGATGCAGGAGGATCGCTTGAGCCCACGATTTGAAGTTGCAGTGAGTCACGATGTTGCCACTGCACTCTGGCCTGAGCAACACATGGAGATCTCATCTCTGGAAAAAAAAAAAAAAAGTGTTGAATTTAGCTAGTAATAATGTTAGTAATAATTAATTAATATTTGTTCATCAACTGTGACAAATGTACCATACCAATATAAGATGTCAGTAATAGAGCCAACTAGTCGTGCAGTAGTTGGAACTTTCTGTGGTAACTAATTATTTCTATAAATCTAAAACAATTCAAAAATTTTAAATTTATCTTAAAAGTTACTAACGTTAGCAGAAAAGGACTGAGACCAAATTGTGCAGAACCTTGGATGTCAACCTGAGAATTTGAACATTTTTAATGATCAGTAGGAAACCATCAAAAATATAAGGGAGAAGCATAATATAATTAATGCAATCATTTAGGAAAGCCTTTTCAATGACTCCACAGACAAATTGTAAGACAGAAAAGATGATGTCAAAGGGGTCAGTCTGGGTCTATTTCCCATATAAAATGATATGGACCAGAATTTATGTGGTGGTCTGTATGAGTGGAAATATGAAGATTTGAGATAGTTTGCAAATAAGTAACAGCATTTGGCAATTAGATGGATATGACATCTGTAGGAGAAACAAAGTCTGGGTAATTTAGAGAAGAGATATAATATAAAAAACTAGATTTGGAAATATGAAAATAATGTAAACTTCAGACTTTAAAACTACCATTGCTAATGGTGTTAAACTAGATAGTGGAAAATAACATATATTTGAATTCTCAAGGCAAAGTGAAAGTTTATTTCCTTGAAATATGGCCTATGATTAAAAAATTTGAAAACTTCTTGAACACTCAAGAAGGGATACTTAAAATTTTTCAGCCTAGAATGCACTGTGGTCTGTTTCACAAATCTTTTTATTATGACTGTTTGTGTTTTATTTGAAATTCCAGCATTTTCTCTTAAGAACATAGTGAACCCCATCCTTTAAATGAATAACTGTTAGAAGCAAAATAGAAAGTTTCCCAACTGCCAGACCATCACTAAATGAGTAATCTCTAATATGTATTCAGAATAGTTAAATAATGGTTATAATAGAAGTCTAAAAATGGCACATCGTGCAATTCCAAATTCAGTTGATAAAATGCAATTTTAGGTAGTTTATTTTATTCTCATTTACATTTCTACTTTTCATTATTAAAACAACTTTATGTTCTGTATTTCAAAGTGGAAAGTAAATTACTTCTGAAACATTTAAAGAAGGTTAAATGATTGGAATTAAGGAATTTGAAAGTGACCAAGAAAACATCAGCAATTACTTGAGAAAGAGAGTGAGGAGAAAGGGAAATAAAACTTATTCCCAGGTGTGTGAAACAAGCTGTTTTCTTTCAATGGAGGTTCTTAGAATGTTTTTGTTGGTATTTTGATGTGTGCAAATTAGAAGTAGCTAGCTATTAGATTAAACACAATCTCAATCTCAATTAGATTTACATTTGCATTATATAGATTTGAATGGCCCTTGAGGTTCATTCTGTAATAATGAAACTAACTCACTTTTTAAAAAATCTAAAATTACATTGTCAAAGAGTAGCTATGAAGGAGTTCACTTGAAAAAAATTTAAAAAGAAGGTTTGCATTCATTATTAACCTGTACAGTGCCTTTCATTTGTATTTAGCAATTTAAAATATTATGATTAAAATATATAAAATAACTAAATATTAAACACTCAATTTGACCATGAATACCTGAAAAGAATGATGAAAGTTTTGTCCACACAAAAGGATGAATATCACAAATTTTTCTATAATGATGTGTCCTCTTGTTCCCCTCTGTCACTACTGTCCAAGGCTGAAGTTGTGGAGGGAGCTCCCCCAGTGGAGCTAAGTCCTCACACATAACAGATTGTCCTCCACCTTCATCAGGTGCAAACATATGTCTTAAAATAAGATCTCTAATTATTTTCTTCAGAAGTGACACTAAAAGCAAAATTATTGTTTTAAAGGATATGAATAGTTTTAAAGGTTCTTGATGAAAACAATAACTGCATAGGAAGTTAAAGTAAAATTAATAGGCTATAGATTCTTCAGAGTCTTCACATAACCAGGCCAGTTTCCAAAAAGAAAATACTCTTAAGAAGGAAATATACTTAGATTTTTATATATCATATTTAGGTTTTAAAAATCATGTATGAAAAATAATTATTTTAATATTTAGACTAGCATCCTATCCTTATTAATGCTGGATTTTTACTGTATTGTTGGCATTATTTGGGCACAAGTGTTTTTACAAATTAGTAAAAACATATGCTTTTCATATCCTTTTATTGGAACACATCTCTAAAAGTGGCAACACAAAAATAAGCAGTATCAGGTAAACTAATAGAATCTAGAATAACTTTTAAGAATTACTATAATATCATCTTACTGTAGTAAAGAGTGTAGGAGATTATATTAAAAGGTTCTTCATCTAATTAGAATGTAAGCAGACCATTTAATGATGTGTAAGGGAGTTCAAGTTTTAGATAAAACAGTTTAGAAAACCTAAAATTATTGCCATAATACTCAAGAGTCATATACCTTTTTTAAAATCAAATTATGCGACTGAAACTAAATAGGAAAGGTGAAAACAAGTAAAATCATGAATTTCTTCAGGTGAAATGTATATGTAATGTATATTTATAATGAAAGAGTATGACATCTCAATAAAACTGAAAATTTTTGTGAGTAGAAAAATTTGATACAATGCATAATCCATAAATATAAGTCCTTTTTAGTATCATTTATGTGTGATATAAATCATGAAATCTTTATCTTGTGCCAGGTATAGTTTTTATGATAATCTAAGCACAGCATGTTCACTAATTGCATTACTCTAACTAGCTGTATTGTATGCCCTTCATTTGACAGTATAACTGTATAACCTTTGAAAATGGTATCCCTTGTGGTTTTTAAATGCAGTATCAACATTTTGGCAGAATCATTTTACAGACATTTAAA